>NC_061114.1:74696369-74712913 GCF_002878395.1 Capsicum annuum
GGATGGAGGGAGTATATAAAAACATTTGTTTTGCCAAGTCTAAGAGTAGGTATGCCGTAACCTACTTGGAGACTGAATAACGCGTTGACTACACACTAAATTAGATGTTTTACCTTTCTAAAAGCCTTTGACTGCTACCACACTGGCAAAATAGTAATCAGCACGTCAAAATAAGAATAATTGTACCCATATTGTGAATTAACTTTCTGAGATGAAAACTGGATTAAAAATCACCTTGGTGCTTGTTCACTAAATTTAGAAATTGAAGCCAATTGTGTCTCTTACAAGAAAAGGATCGCATTCTCAAAACTTAAGCATGATCAAACTTTAAATCGAGTCCAAAAAAGTCCCACTACTCAAAGGAAATTGAAGAAATTAACTAAGGAATTAGTCAAAATTTAGACCAAAAACTTACACTATTTTCAATGTGAATATATCCAAGACACAAGCTACTAACGCTCCTAAGCTTCAATTTATGATCCCACAGTAATTTTCTCAAGATGAAGGTTCAATAATAGAGGAAAATACTTAGAAAAATGGTTTAAAATCATGTAGATGCGACTTTTATATTGCCAGGGTTCCTTTTTATGAGAACATGGGACACCTACCGCTCACGCAGAGGCCTGCCAACCTAAAACTTTATGCACATGACCGATCCACTGCGAATGAATAAAAGGATTTTGGGTTGGCCAGGCCAAGTTTCTACGTGTATGTGGGGGATAGGCTGCGCATGTATAGGACAACTCCGCCCTACACCAATTGCTGCAATATCAACAAAACTTGGAGTAAAAAATGACTATAAATAGGTCCTTGATTTGGAATTTCATGCAATCAAACAAAATAGGCTACCCTATCAAAAACGATATTCCAAACTCAACAAATACATAATTCCCAATAGAGGCCATTTTTCCAAAAAGAGCAAGTCTAACACCCAATCTTTCTTTTTAACTAAAAACCAACCAATAGACCAAAACAAGTTTGAAAGCTTTAGGACCCGAACCAAAGATCTCTCTATCCCAAAATCCATATTTCAGATTTAATAGAACCGTCAAAATTTTCATGCGAAGCCATTTTCTAGAAATTTTGACCAAATCAATATTTTAACTTCAACAGCTCTAAAATGAAAAATTGGCTTAAAACTCAAATGAACTGCTTGGGACCGAACAATCACTCTCAATAGGTCATAAATAATCGGGGGAAATTGTAGGGAAACTCAAAACACTAAAATGTATGAAAATAACCTAGAGGGCAATTACAATCTCTATTACTAAAAAGAATTTCACCCTAAAACAGTAAGAGTCAAAAAGTACTTAAAGGCTAGAATTAGTGAGGATACTAGGCATGTATGTCTTGTTGGGTTTCCCAAATAGCCTTCTCAATGGGATGATGTCTCCACTAAATCTTAACCACCAAAATATCTCTAGCTATCAACTATTTAACATCCCTAGCTAAAACAACAGTTGACTCTTTCTTAAAGTCAAACGATCATCTAACTAACTCAATTCCCAATGGAGCACATGACACTTATATGGAATATAAAACCAAAGCATCAATACATAAAACATGGGATGAATAGCAGAAAATATTGGAGGTAAAGCTAACTAATATAACATATACCAAACTCATTGTAGAATCTTAAATAGACCAATGTACCTAGGGTGGAGCTTAACCCTCTTATCGAACCTCATTGTGTCTTCATAGGAGACACTCAGAGAGACACATGATATTCAACTCCAAACTATAATCAAAGTCTACGATCAAGATAACTCCCCTGCCTACTCTAAGTTACTCACAGCCTATGCTAAATCACCCGGACCCTATCTAAAAAAACACAAAGTCAATCCATACCTTGAGGCCTATCCTCAAAACCATCAAACCAACCTATCATAGATTACACCATCTACCATACAATGCCTCAAAAAGAGCTATCTAAAAATTGAACGGTAAATGTTGTTATATGCAAACTCTGCCAAAGGTAGAAATCAATCCCACTAACCTCTAAAATCAATAACACAGGCCCGCGTTGTATCCTTCAAAACCTAAATAGTCTTCTCATATTAGTTTTTGTTCTGAGGGTGTTCTAAGCTTAACCCAGGTACCTAACTCCTAAAAATACCTAAAATTTAGAGGTGAACTAGGTACCTCTATTAGAAATAATGGACACCAACACTCAATGTAAATAGACTATCTTAAGAACAGACGTTTAGGAAAACATCACTGGACTATAGGATATCTAAACTGGCAGAAAATAAGTAGGTCAAATAATCTAAAATGACATTAACAGAATCAAACCTTCATAAAATATGTGCTAATCCAGTCTCAAATCTATAGTAATTTGCTCTCATTTCTACCTGGAATAGGCAATTCTCGAAGTAAACCATTGGGCCTCTGATGCTTGAACTTTACCTTATAACAATTTAAGCATTGAGACATAAACTGATTATATCCCTTTTTATTCTATACAACAAATAAAGTTGTGTTAAATCCCTGTATATCTTAGCTCCGCTCGAATAAATGGAATACCTAGAATAATGGGCCTTTTGTAGTATCAACTAAATATGATCACTAAACATACAAATATGGTCTTGAAATCTCACACAAATAACTACGTTATCTTAAAATTAAACCCACATGTCAAAATTAATTTTAGATTGAAAGTTAACTAATAATTTCTAAAGCATGATTTCTAAGTGACCACATGAGTTTATTATTGATCCTAAATTATTCTTTTGCCAAAGTGATTAACATAAGCACCAAAATAATCTCTGGCCCCTCTCATGAATTTCATATTACACAGTAGCAGTTTATACAAAACATTACCGACCAATGAATAACAGAAAAAAAAAAACTAAAACTAAGAAGAAATAGATCGTCCTTTCCTAAACTCCCGGGCAACTCTTCACTCCCCAAAACAACGGATTCTCCACTAAGAACCTACTAATATAATCAAAAGCACAAAAGACTGAGCAATAAAATCTAAGCTCAAGGCAAACCTCTTACTGTTAATTTTTATAACTACATTCGCAAGCATACCATAAAATTTACAACATTCAAACCAACAGAGGCAAAAAAAGAAGAAGGCAAAAACTGATAATTTAGGCATCACATCAAACATATGCACTTATTATAATGAATTTCATATTCAATTCATAAATAATAAGTTCACAGTCATGGCATTAAATACTTAAAGCATTTTAAAGATAACATACCTTTGAGAAAGCAAAGCAAAATTAGATGGCGGATGAGGAAAAATGGAATTATCGTGACTTGAATATAACTAAGCAATTGACAGCACAAGTAAAAAATATTTTAAAAGTGAAGGATAGTTTATTATCATTAAGTTGTAAGAGAGAGAAATGTCCATGATCTTAAAACAGATAGAATAACCCTTTATATAATATCAAGTACTAGTCAATAAATAATAATCATAATAATAAAAGGAAAGAGAATAATATTCAATTGGTCAAATTATTAGACACAATTAGTAAGATGTAAAGTTACCATAATTATCATATATCATGGTTGTCCACTAAATTAAAGATAGTAAAAAAATCAATTAGAATGTTGTATTTTCCATAAATAGACAAGTACCAAAGATGTTGCACAAATCGTGGAGATCCCAAAAAGATAAGCAACTTAAAAGACAAAGTTGCTAATATTATGACCATCTCATAACTAGAGGGATTATATCTTCCATAAATGAGTCGATTAACAAAATCAGTCCAGATTTTAAAGAAAGGTACCAACCAATATCAAATACAAGACAAAATCAATTATACATAAAAATCAGGTAATTAATTCAAATCATATCATGATTAGTTACCAAACAGTCCAAATACACATATAAAAAATTATCAAGATTCAAGTTCAAGGAGATGAAGAACAAACAAATCAAAATTACTAAATTCCAAATTTATTTGTAATTACAAGTAAAATTAGGATTCAAAAATAGTGGGAAATTATTGCTTCTCATAATGACAGTTTAAAAGGCTATTGCCAAGCTCTCTTTTCTTTTGTTGAATATACACTTTCACATGAAGCACTTCTATTGCTTTCGCTTTTTCTTTTTGTACGTATTTATTTTTTATAGATTGAATTAGTTATATTGGTGCAAATATTCAGTGGTGCAAATAAGTTAAGTTCAGATGCCACACACATGGAGCCCATAATCTAAATTTTTATTGCGTAAAATAATTAACACAACACACAAAAACACACACTTGATGATGATGCTTAGAGTAGTTACATTGCTCTAATTAATTATATTAGTAATAATTTCAAACAAGAAACGGAGTGTCGGGCCCATTGGGTATGATATGAAAAACTGTATATATTATTTACAATATGTGATTGGCAGACTACTGAACAAGTCAAGAATATTACTAATCTAAGTCATAAATGAGATAAGAATAAATTTTAACATAAGTAGACATGAGTGTGTGAGAAAAAATAAATTCGATTACACAACCACAATCATCTTAAACAGATGTAGAAAATGTAGACAAATTATTATTGCTCTCAAACTGTTCGACAAAATTTTCATAGAGATACTACTTCTTGGTACTTCATGATTTTTGGATACTATCGCTATTACTTTAAATTCTATAAGCCCAAATTATATTCTCTTACCAACACATATAAAAAATTCAGTTTTAAGAAAATTCAACTCAACCAAAACCCTTAACAAATTAGGATATTTATCTGATATAGACCAAATTCTTGAACGTGATGACTTTGCTAAATCCCAGTCAGCTCTAGAATACACAACCTTCATAGTGCTAATAATTTTTCCTACTCTTTACTTTTTCAACACTCTTCATTTTCCTAGATATTAACCAAAAAATCAAAACTTTAATGAAAATACTTGATATTAACGACATAAATAAGTAAAATTACACAAACTCATTTGAGTATCTGAAGGAAAGATGTTCAAATGATAAGGACATGGGGTAAGATTAAGAAAAATTAGAAGAATCAAAGGGGTAAATTGGGGAATTGATTTTACAGATTGAGAAATTTGTGGCTATACAAGAATTAGCTGTACTTTTACTCGTCTGTTACCAAAAAGATATAAAAATTATTTCGTCTTCGTTGATTTTTGCTTTACTGCCAAACAAATCAACCTCTTTTCTATAATAAAAATTAATCTCAATTATTTGCATGAACATTAGCCTCAAATGCTTGCATAAAACCCTTTTCATGCAGCCTAAATTCAGTCTGTAAAGCCAATTAGTTTGAAAAAAATCACAAATCTATAATGGGTAAAGTAGAATCACGGGCAAACATAAAAAACTGTAATACCCCGAGACTGTAACCAATAGTGAAACCATGACTCAAGATCATGAGAAGTAAATTATAGTGCTTTGGTTGTTTTTCAATCAAGAGTGATATGTATTAAGGCCTCAAAGATGTCCTAGCAATTAGGTGAATCAAAACATTCGTTACCGATTGAATTCTTGGGAAGGATATTGTCATATTCAACTTCAAATGGGCATATATCTCATTATACTATGAATTATTGAGATCATGACCAACCAAAAGATACATAATTGAATTATCTTTCCAATGATATCAATTTCACCCAAATTCAGTATTGGAGATAAGAGTTATGCCCATTTTACTCCAGCATGTTAGGCTGGAAAACTGAGTGACGACATTTTATGATAAGCTATCACAAGTGTGATGCCATATCACCAATGTCGTTAGCCTTAGGCAGATTTCCACTCCAAGTGATGACATTTTATGATAAGTAGTCACAAGTGTGACGACTTATCACCAATGCCGTCAACCTTAAGCAGAAAATCATAAAATCCACCCTTTTGTGACGACATTTTGTGAAGACTTGTCACGAATGTCGTCATATATTTTTTCAACAATTAAAGGACGTTTTTGCAAGGGTATTTTGATCTTTTCCCATCTTTTGGAGGCCCCTATATATATGAGAATTCCTATCTAAACCCTAATTTTTTCATTCTCTATTCCAATTCTCTTAAGAAATATATCTAGGGTTTTTATTTAAGGACATTAATCTTTCAAAAATCATCCATAAATCTTCAAGATTTCTTCAAGAATCAAGTTCCTCATAGTGTGGGATTAGATAATCATTTATTATAAGTGCGGATAGAGTCTCAAGCACTAGAATTCATCCAATTTCAAAGATTAAGGTATGTGGGGTTTTGAACAAGAGCAATTCTTTCGTTCTTGAGCCTAAAACTTTGATTTCTATCATGGATTTATATGATTTTGCAAGTGGGTTTATACCCAAATTAATTCATCATGAGATTATGAGAATATAAATTGTTCAAGCTTTATTATACATGATTATTTTGCTATTCCCAAGTTATGACTTGATATTTAATATTGTGAATTTCATATTTCTACCATGAGTTGATATTTCAAGTGCTTTCAAGATATGTTTCAAGCTTTAAGCTTCCTTATGACAAACTGGATTATTGAGTATATTGATTCATGAGATTGAGTTGTTACAATGAGTCTTGATATTTTCTCAAAGTTATTAATGTTGTCATGATTTAATGAATTGATAATTTTGATATTGATAAAGATTGATTTGATTGAAGTCGAGTTAGGAATCCACAAATTAATTATGATTTGATAAATGAGAAAGAGATTTGATTTGGTCTTCACGATAGACCTTTGTGATATTTGTGGTTGATTTTTTAATGCATTCTGAGCTTGTGTCTGGGAGTTGTATTTAGCACCGAGCGAGAAATGTGGTATTTCTCCGAAACTACGTGTCACCGTAGGATTGATATTGATAATTATGGGCCAGAGGCCGAGTATGACATTGTGATCACTAAATTTAGGTTGTACTCCTTGGCAAGAGTATGACGCCCCCACCAATGTGGGGTTCTCTCCTTAGGAGGGCAAAATATTAAACTCCATATAGCTTACATGGTTTATGTCGGTTATAAGAACCTCTCATATTCATAAGAGTTGAGTTTCTTGAATTATCGAGTCACTCCTAGTCTTGATTTAAAGAGTTGAGTTATTTATGATGATTTATGAGGTTTTTATCATATGATTTATTTACTATGACATCATGAAAAGTATGTTTCAATCTAACTCAAGCCAAGTGAGCCATCATTGTATATATGCATATTTTTATGAAATTGATGATGATCTTTGCATTGTTGCATGCACCCCCACATACTCAGTACATTCCAAAGTGCTGACCCACATATTTTCCTATGGGCTATATTTTCTTGTAATGTAGGTTCAGGTACTTAGCCACAGTCGCGTTAGCGATATTTGAGTGTCTCAACTACGTTTCCTCAGTGGTGAGTCCTCATGGTTTGAGGACCGTGTCTATATTTTTGGTGATATCATTCTGTTGTTATGGCTTTCAGTACTGCTTGAGTCAGTTGGGCGTTTGTCACAATGGCTCCTTGATTGTGATGTATAGAGGCTTTGTCGGACTAGAGGATTAGTATGTACAGACATTTAATATATTTTGGTTGTACAGTCTAGTATTCTCCAGTATTTCTCTTGAATTCGATGTGGTATATCTTTTTGCTGTGCATGACTATTGTTGAATTAAATTCCTTGAGGTAGTGTCTGGCTCCGTGGGTTAGCTTGGGGCTATGTGTAGCCCTAAGCACTGTATGGAATCTTGGGATAAACTTTCGAGGTGTTACAAAGCTTGGTATCAAAGCCTAAGATTTAAGGAGTCCTAGGGAGTCTGACAAGCCACGTTGCGTAGAGTCTTGATCATCGGCGTGTAGCGCACCACATCTATGAGAATGAGGCTACAGAATATTTTAGGAAAAGTCGTTTCTTTCTTTCTAAAGTTTATCATGCCTACAACTTTCTCTTTATCTGTGATTAACTCATGTTTTCTTATAACAGAAAATGCCTCCTCATCGAGCTCGTAGAAATAACTAGCAAACTTAACCCGTTGATCCCTTGAACGAGCATATGTCTCATGCAGAATTCCAGGCAGCTTTTCAGGCGCTAGCCTAGGCATTTACCGCCAATGCTCAAGCTAACACTAAGGCTACTGTTCCGCCTCCGCAAAAGAATAATTCAGCTGCAGCTAGAGTTTGTGACTTTATGCGGATGAATCTGCCTACGTTCTATGGGTCGAAGATAGGTGAAGACCCACAAATGTACTTAGATTAAGTAAGAAAGATCACCCAAATTATGCATGTGATTAAGGAGAAGAGTGATGAATTGGCTTCCTATCAAATGAAAAATGTTGCATATGATTGGGTGGAGATGTGGAGGATGAGTAGAGGGGAGGATGCCGCTCCCATGACTAGGCAGTTATTCCAGGTTGTATTCTTAGATAGATTCTTTCCTCTTGAGATGAGGGAAGCAAAGATAGAGGAATTAATGAATTTGAGACAAGGCTCCATGACTGTTAAGGATTATTATCTTAGATTCAATCAGTTATCCAAAAATGTTCCTAGTATGATGGCTGACTCCAGGACCATCATAAGCAAGTTCGTGACCGTCGTGTTGAGTTACGTTATGAAAGGGTGTAAATCTGTTATGCTTAATAGAGAGATGGACCTTTCTCAGTTGATGATACATGCCCAATAGATTGAAGCTGATAAGGTGTAAGAGAGGGACAAAGTAAGCGGGAATAAAAGAGCTAGATCAGAGCAGCAGGGATTTAGTCAGTTCAGATTCTATGGAGGGAACCGCCTTTAATTTCAGGGACGTTCGTTTATGCTCGCACCTTCCTCAGTTAGTGCTCTTGCACCTAGAAGCAGGCAGGATCAGGGGAACATGCCTATCCCATCCAGGTCTCAGGAAAGTGTAAGCAATAGACCTCATTCTCTTTTATATGCCAAGTATGGTAGAGATCATTTTGGTGAGTATTTTGTTGATAAGAGAGGTTGCTTTGGTTATGGAAAGTTGGGCCACCGACTTAGAGATTGTTCGTATACTAGATAGGGGAGTTGAGACGCTCATCCCCAGAGTCAGGATACCAGTGCCCCCACTTTCGTAGTCCGCCCAGTTCCTCCTTAGGCCGCCTCTTCTAGTACTGCTGGCGGTTTGCACCAAAATCGCTTCTATGTTATACCACCTCGCTAGGAGCAGGAGAACTTTCTAGATGTTGTCACGGGTATGCTCTGTCGTCTTTCATTTTGATATGTATGTATTAATGGACCCCAGTTTGAGTTTCTCTTATGTGATACCTCTGGTTGTTGTAAATTTTGAGATGGACCCTGAACGGATTCCTAAGCCTATTCTGGTTTCTACCCCGATAGGAGAATCTGTTATTGCTAAGTGAATGTATAAGAAGTATCCTGTCACTGAGCTTCATCGAGTCATATGTGCTGATTTGATTGAGCTAGATATTGTTAATTTTGACGTCATTCTAGGTATGGATTGGCTTCACTCGTGCTATGCGTCTATAGATGAGTGGTCAAGTTTTAGTTTCCTGACGAGCCCATTTTTGAGTGGTCCGGGAGTTCTATAACTCTGAAGAGCCATTTCATATCCTACCTCAAAGCTAGGAAGCTGATTTCCAACGGTTGCATCTATCACCTAGTTTGAGTTAAAGACCTCAAGTCCAAGACTCTACTATTCAGTCAGTTACCATTGTTAATGAGTTTCCCAATGTTTTCCCAGAAGATCTCCCAGGGGTCCTACCTAATAGAGAAATAAAATTTAGGATTGATCTCCTTCCCGACACTTAGCCTATTTCTATTCCTCCATACCATATGGCTCCCGTAGAACTTAAAGAGTTAAAGAAGCAACTCAAAGATCTCTTAAACAAAGGCTTTATCAGACCCAGTGTTTCCTCGTGGGGTGCACCTATTCTATTCGTGCGTAAGAAAGATAGTACTTTGCGTATGTGCATTGATTACCGTCAACTAAACAAGGTAACTATCAAGAACAAGTACCCTCTTCCTCGAATTGATGACTTGTTTGATCAGTTATAAGGTGAGAGCTACTTCTCAAAAGTAGACCTTAGATTCGACTATCATCAGCTTAAAGTAAGAAAGTGTGATATTCCAAAGACAGCCTTCCAAACCCGTTATGGTCACTTTAGGTTTATTGCCACATCCTTTGGGTTAACCAATGCTCCATCAGCCTTCATAGACCTTATGAATCGAGTGTTCAAGCAATATCTTGATATATTTGTCATTATATTCATAGACGATATTCTTGTATATTTCTGAAGTGAGGATGATCATGCCAACCATCTTAGAATTGTCTTGCAAACTCTTAGAGATCATCAATTATTCGTTAAATTTAGCAAGTGTGAATTTTGGCTAAGGTCAGTTGCTTTTCTAGGTCACATTGTTTCCGTCGAAGGCATTAGAGTCAATCCCCAAAAGACAAAAACTGTAAAGAATTGGCCTAGACCTACCTCCCCATCTGACATTAGGAGTTTCTTGGGTCTAGCTGGTTACTACCATTATTTTGTTGAGGGCTTCTCTTCCATTGCATCTCCCATAACCCAGATGAACCAAAATAAAGTAAAGTTCCTGTGGTCGGAACCTTGCGAGAAGAGTTTTTAGAAGTTAAAGACTTGATTCACTTCAGCCCCAGTGTTAGCTTTACCCATTGGTACTGATGGTTTTATGGTGTATTGTGATGCTTCTAGAGTTGGTTTGGGTTGTGTGTTGATATAGAGGGGTAAATTTATAGCTTATGCCTCTAGACAGTTGAAGCCTCATGAGAAGAATTACCCAACCCATGATCTTGAATTAGCAGCTGTAGTTTTTGCTTTGAAAATCTGGAGACATTATTTGTATGGTGTTCATGTTGATGTGTTTACTGATCACAAAAGCCTGCAGTATGTGTTTACTCAGAGAGAGTTGAATTTTAGACAAAGAAGATGGTTAGAATTGTTAAAAGACTACGATATGAGTGTGTTGTATCACCCGAGCAAGGCTAATATTGTGGCAGGTGCTCTTAGCAGGTTATCTATGGGTAATGTAGCTCATGTAGAGAATGATAAGATAGCTCGTGATGTGCATCGTTTGACTAGTTTGGGTGTTAGATTCCTTGATTCCGCTGAAGGGAGTATGTTAGTTTAGAGTAGTTCTGAGTCCTCTTTGGTCTCGGAGGTAAAGGAGAAGCAAGACAAGGGATCCTAATTTGGTCAGATTGAAGGAGTCAGTTAAGGACTAAAAGGTAGAGGTTTTCTCCCAAGGAGGAGATGGTGTGTTGAGATTGCAAGGTAGATTGTGTGTTCCCGATGTTGATGATCTAAGGTAGAGAGTTATGGATGAAGTACATGGCGCACGATATTCTATTCATCTCGGTGCTACCAAGAAGTACCATAATTTACGGGAAATCTATTAGTGGAACGGTATAAAGAAAGACATAGCAGGATTTGTGGCAAAGTATTCTACTTGTCAACAGGTTAAGGTAGAGCACCAAAGTCCTAGTGGTGTAATGCAAGAGTTTAGCATTCCTACTTGGAAGTGGGAAGAAGTGAATATGGATTTTATAATTGGTTTGCCTTTTTCTCATCGTCATTATGATTCAATTTGGGTTGTTGTAGACCGGTTGACTAAATCAGCTCATTTCTTGCCAGTGCATTTGTATTATACAGCTGAGGATTATGCTAGATTGTATATTCAAGAATTCGTTAGACTTCATGGAGTTTCTTTGGCTATTATCTCTGATAGGGGTACTCAGTTTACTTCCCAATTTTGGAGAGCTTTTCAGAAGGGTCTCGGTACCCAAGTTCGTCTAAGTTTTGCTTTCCATCTACAAATAGATAGTCAGGCTGAGCGGACCATTCAGACTTTAGAAGATATGTTGAGGGCATGTGCACTTGATTTTAAAGGTAGTTAGGATGAGCACTTGCCATTGATCGAATTTGGGTATAACAATAGTTTCCATGCTAATATTCAGATGGCCCCGTTCGAAGCTTTGTATGGGAGATGATGTATATCACCTATAGGTTGGTTTGAAGTAGGAGAAGCAGCTGTGATTGGGGCTGATGCTGTGTTCGAGGCTATGGAAAAAGTTAAGTTGATCCGAGAAAGATTGAAGACCACTCAAAGTCATCAGAAGTCGTATACGGATGTAAGAAGAAAAGATCTTGAGTTTAATGTTGATGATTTGGTGTACTTAAAGGTTCCACCCATGAAAAGGGTGAAGAGATTTTGGAAGAAGGGAAAGCTTAGTCCCCGTTATGTAGGTCCGTATAGGATTCTGAGTCGTGTTGGGAAAGTAGCATATGAGGTGAAGCTACCCACAGAGTTGTCTAGTGTTCATTCAGTATTTCATGTTTCCATGCTTAAGAAGTGTATTAGTGATTCTATCGTGGTTGATTTTTCCAAAAAACTTAGATATTTTGGATAGCCTTTCATTTGAGGAGATTTCGGTTAAGATTTTAGATTTTCAAATCCGTAGGCTAAGGAACAAAGAAGTTTCTTTGGTTAAAGTGCTTTGGCGAAATCAATCTGTTGAGAGTGTTACTTGGGAAGCCGAAGCTGATATGCGATCCAAGTACCCTCACCTCTTTTCTGTGAGTTCGAAGCGAACAGAAGGTACATTCATTCTTAATTCCGCCCTCTTCTTATTAAAGATTCAGCTGTGTGTCTACTTCCATCATGAATTCATTCATTTTGTAGGTCATCCGAAGGTATAGAGTGAAGTAAGCTCTTTGAGTAAGTCTTTCCATCTATACGTCCTTATTTTCTCTTGTTCTCGGCCTATATGGCAACATTCGAGGATGAATATTTCCAAGGAGGAGATATTGTAATACCCCGAGACTCTAACCAATAGTGCAACCATGACTCAAGCTCATGAGAAGTAAATTATAGTGCTTTGGTTGTTTTTCAATCAAGAGTGATGTGTATTAAGGCCTCAAAGATGTCCTAGTGATTAGGTGAATCAAAACATTTCTTACCAATTGAATTCGTGGGAAGGATATTGCCATATTCAACTTCAAATGAGCATATCTCTCGTTATACTACGAATTATTGAGCTCATGACCTACCAAAAGATAGATAATTGAATTAGCGTTCCAACGATACTAATTTCACCCAAATCCGGTATCGAAGCCATGAGTTATGCCCATTTTACTCCAGTATGTCAGGCTGAAAAACTGAGTGACGGAATTTTGTGATAAGTTGTCACAAGTGTGACGACTTATCACCAATGTCGTCAGACTTAGGCAGATTTCCACCCCCATTGATGACATTTTGTGATAAGTTGTCATAAGTATGATGACTTATCACCAATGTCGTCAACCTTAAGCAAAAAATCATAAAATCCACCCTTTTATGACGATATTTCATGATGACTTGTCACGAATGTCGTCAGCTATTTTTTTCAGCAATTAAAAGATGTTTTTTCAAGGGTATTTTGATCTTTTCCCATCTTTTGAAGGCCCTTATATATATGAGAATTCCCATCTAAACCCTAATTTCTTCATTCTCTCTTCGAATTCTCTTAAGAAATATATCTAGGGTTTTTATTTAAGGACATTAATCTTCAAAAAATCATCCATAAATCTTCAAGATTTCTTCAAGAATCAAGTTCCTCATAGTGTGGGTTTCGAGAATTATTTATTACAAGTGCAGATAGAGTATCAAGCACTAGAATTCATCCAATTTTAAAAATTAAGGTATATGGGGTTTTGAACAAGAGCAATTCTTTCATTCTTGTGCCTAAAGCTTTGATTTCTATCATGGATTTATATGATTTTACAAGTGGGTTTATACCCAAATTACTTCATCATGAGATTATGAGAATATAAATTGTTCAAGCTTTGTTATACATGATTATTTTGCTATTCCCAAGTTATGACTTGATATTTAATATTGTGAATTTCATATTTCTACCATGAGTTGATATTTCAAGAGCTTTCAAGCTATATGTCAAGCTTTAAGCTTCCTTATGACAAACTGGATTATTGAGTATATTGATTCGTGAGATTGAGTTGTTACAATGAGTCTTGATATTTCCTCAAAGTTATCGATGTTGTCATGATTTAATGAATTGATATATTTTGATATTGAGAAATATTGATTTGATTTGAGTCGAGTTAGGAATCCACAAATTGATTATGATTTGATAAATGAGAAAGAGATTTGATTTGGTCTTCATAATAGACCCTTGTGATATTTGTGGTGAATTTCCTAACGCGTTCTGAGCTTTTGTCTGGGAGTAGTATTTAGCACCGAGCGGGAAATGTGGTATTTCTCCAAAACTACGTACTACTATAGGATTGATATTGATAATTGTAGGCCAGAAGTCAAGTATGAGATTGTGATCACTAAATTTAGGTTGTACTCCCTGGCAAGAGTACGACGCTCCCGCCAATATGGGCTTCTCTCTTTAGGAGCGAAAAACGTTGGACTCCATGTAGCTCACATGATTTATATCGATTATAAGAACCTCCCGTGTCCATAAGAGTTGAGTTTCTTGAATTATCGAGTCACTCTGAGTCTTGAGTTGAAGAGTTGAGTTATTTATGATGATTTATGAGGTTTTTATCATATGATTTATTTACTATGAGATCATGAAAAGTATGTTTCAATCTAACTCAAGCCAAGTGAACCATCATTGTACATATGCACATTTTTATGAAATTGATGATGATATTTGCATTGTTGCATGCACCCCCACATACTCAGTACATTCCAAAGTGCTGACCCACATATTTTCCTATGGGCTACATTTTCTCGTAATGTAGGTTCAGGTACTCAACCGTAGTCGCGTTAATGATATTCGAGTGCCTCAACTACATTTCCTCAAGGGTGAGTCCTCATGGTTCGAGGACCGTGTCTATATTTTTTGTGATATTGTTCTGTTTTTATGGATTTCAGTACTGTTTGAGTCAGTTGGGGGTTTGTCCCAATGGCTCCTTGATTTTAATGTATAGAGGCTTTGTCAGATTAGAGGGTTGGTATGTACAGACATTCAATATATTTTGGTTGTACAATCTAGTATTCTCCAGTATTTCTCTTGAACCCGATGTGGTATATCTCTTTGTTATGCTTGACAATTGTTGAATTGAATTTTTTGAGGTAGTGTTTGGCTCTGAGGGTTAGCTTGGGGCTACATGTGGCATCTCGAGATAAAATTTTGGGGCGTTACAAAAACAAACCAAATGTTGAAAAAAATTGAGAAGTTAAAACTCATTTTCACTATTTCATGCAAAAAGAAAAAATTAAACAAAAAATTTTAGGCGAGAAGATGATTTCATGCCTGATTCAAGTTAAAAAATATATTAAATATTAAAACAAAGCTGATAAGTTTCAAATGGGGGTAAAGTATTTCTTTTTGCGGAGAGTGGAAGTAGATGAGTTTCAAAGAAGAGACCTTCAATGTATACTTCAATACTTGTAAACTGAGCTTCAATAGAGGCACTTTTGTAGAGAGAGAAAATAGAGAGAGACTGAAGGCGAAGGAAAGAGTGGAAGAAGTTGAAATGAATCTAAAAACAAGTCCTAGACTTTTTTTACTATTATTTTATTTAAAAGTTAATTCTTGTGATCGATTATTCCATTATTACAATAAATAAAAATTTATTAAAGCTTACCTACATATTATTCTGTCGCTGAATTCATTGCAACATATTAATTAAAATGGTCACATATTGTTTGTTGCTAAATCTATCACAAAATTAAGGTGTCAATTTTTTTCTCCAATATTTAGCGACGAAAAATATCTTTCGTAGCTGATTCATTACTAATACAATAAATAAAAAAGAAACTTGATATGCTCGCGACAAAATTGATTGTTCTGTTGCGAATTCGTCGCTATACAATGACAGAATATAACCTGTTGCTAAATTCTGTCGCTAAATGCTTTTTTTTGTAGTGAGGAAATCATCCCGCTCCTTTTGTAAAACATCAAAAATAATATGATATGTAATGGATGAATCACGCTCCTCAATAAAAAAGTAGACACAAATATTTTTAATAAGAGAATTGCGCCCTCTTCATAAAACAAAAAAAATGATATGATATGTAATGGAGAAATTACACCCTCTTTTTTTATAAGACAAAGTAAATTAATATAAAATTTTCAATTGAAGAATTACACCCCTCTTTTTTGTAGCAAAACAAAAATAATATGTAATAGAGATAGAGGTAGAGTCTAAGTTGTGTTGTCGTCTGCTGGAATGACTCGATTTTGTATTGTCGTCGGAAGTTGCTGATGGCTACTGCATGTTCTCTATTTTTTTTACTTAGTTGGGAGGAATTTTGGAGAAATTGAAATATTTAGGAATTTGGGAGGAATCTGATATGTTTTGGACTTGTGGATAAGGGAATTGTCATGGATTTATTAATTTAAAAAATGAGAATGCATATTAAAATTTAGGAAAACTACCCGGATTAGCCACTATTGGGTTTTTATTACTACTTAAAGCTGAAGTTTGTCATAATTACATTACATAGCCAGATATGTGAATAAGTTTTCACTTAATTACATTTTTTGACACACGTAACTTTTTAAACCAATAAACCAACGACACTTTTTTTACTTTACTCAATTCACTAACTTTCACCTTTTACCCAAATCACTCTCTCTTTACCCCTAAATTCTCAATTTTACAACAACAACAACAACAACAAACCCAGTGTATTCCCACT
>NC_061114.1:74715913-74802203 GCF_002878395.1 Capsicum annuum
TTACTTTGTACTGAATGATAATTATTTGTATTGTTTGCATGTATTTATGTATGTGTATTTGCGCCCTTGAGGTGTATTGAATGATTGTTATCTATACTGTATACATATTTGGTACTGAATGCATGTATTTCTGTATGTGTATTTGTCCCATTAATGTGTAGTGAAATGATGGTTACCTGTACTGTATGCATATTTGGTACTGTATGCATGGTACTGTATGCATGTATTTATGTATGTGTATTTGTCCCATTAATGTGTATTGTATGCATATTCCTTATATTCATATGCTACTATATTTGTATTTATGTTCTTTGTGTGATATTCATATGCTACTGTATTTGTATTTATATTCATTTTATTACATTCATATGCTACTGTACATTTATATATGCAGAATGTATGATATTATGTTAAGGAACTTCCTTTAGAATCACCTCATATGTGTTGTTATTCCAACAATAAGATAATAGCAGATTTGAAGGAAAAACTTTCTATTACTCAGTTTCAGATGTTTAGCAAGACTTTTTTCGAGGTGTATATGCGTATGCATGATTGTTCTGTTCAAGCACAACTAATTAGGTGCTTTATGTCTTTGGAGTTGGAAGATAGTTCGAAAGATGCTCTGGTAATATATGTAAATGGATCAACACTTCGATTTACGCTTAGGGAATTTGTAATCATAACAGGATTAAATTGTGTTGCTAATGAAGATGATTTTGTGATTGAAAATAAAGAGCCAAACCAGATTGTTTCCTGGTATTTTGGAGGTCAAAAAACCATAAAAAATTAGCTTTGATTAAATGTTTTGAAAACCGAGAATAGGGAGAGGGTAATAATGATGGTGTTGTCAAAATTGCTATCTTGTATTTCATTAATACCTTCATTTTTTCTGGCGAGAAGCATTATGTATCTGTCCCTTAGATTCACTTTTATTTGGTTAAGAATAGTAAATACAAGAATTGTCCATGGGGTAAAAAAGCTTTCAAGGACTTAGTGAAGTCTATTTCCAAAAAGATGGACGCACAGAAATAGTACTATAGAATTCATGGTATGCCACTTGTTATGCAGGTTTGGCTTTATGAGTGTTGCTCTGCTGTTGATCCGAAAATTGCTATCAAATATGCTAATAGAATTTCCAGATTACTCAATTGGGAGACCACTGATAGACGTCCTCATTTTAAGGCGTTCATTGAAGACATGTTAGCTAATGTTGACAATCCGGTAACTATGACATTACTCTTAAATTATTACAATTAGAATTGAGTTATTTACATGTATTCAAAATAGTACACTAATGTATCTATTATTTTCAGGTTGTATACAAAAATATAAAACCTACCTTTTGTAGATGCAGTAGAAGATACAACCTCAAATGATGTTTCTTAAGATGATAATTTTCAAGATGGTCCACCAGCTAATAAAAAAAATAAAGCAAAGAAAAAAGTTGATATTGCATCTTCTCCACCACATAAGAAACAGAAACAAGTGAAGTCAGTACCTTTATCTTCAAATATTTCTAGTAGATCATCCTTTAGGAATACAACAACCCCTCTCATTTCTGTTTCAAAAGTATCGAAGAGATCATTGTCTCCTATTGTAAAACACCAGACAAAGAAAGTTGTGACTCAAAAGACTGTTTCTCGAAGGACTCTTCCTAAGCAGCCGCCTATCCTACAGAAAAAAAAAATTTGATCTCAAGCCTAAAGTTAAACCTAAACCATCCAATGTTCCTACTGATGTACCTTCCAGCAGCAGGTCGGATGAAGAGTCTATTTTGGCTAAACAATTTGCCATTTTCCAGGAATCGGTAAATATAATTTTAATTTTCTTAAAATCTTTTGTATCTTTTTTTCATAAGTTTCTTCTTGATTTTTTTGTAAAAAAACGTGAAGGTTGCGATTGGTGATCTGTGCAAGTTGATAACTGACAACTTCAAGGGTATTATGGAAGCTATCGAATCAATCAAGATTGCTAAAAAAGTAGTTATAATAATATTTACTTTCATTATTCTATATATGTTGATATAGTGCATACACTATAGTATAAAAAATTTCATTTACAGGTTCCTAATATTGAAGCTGCGGCTAATATACCTACTATTCCTCAATCGTCACCCCAAGATATTAATGCTGCTCATTTCAGCATTTCAAAATAGTCTGATATATCTATGGTTGAGCTACAACGGGTATCAAATTAATAAATTTAATAATTGTATATATATGTAATACATTAATGTTTTCAAGTACGTTTGCAATTTTGTTTTCTTACAATATAAAAAAATATGAAGAATATATTAGTCCATCATATTCATCCATCTTTTATAGGGTTACAATGTTGAAGCTGTGGAAGATATACCTGTTGTTTCTCAACTGTCATCTCAACATATTGGCACTGACCGTTCTAGTACTCCAAAAAAGGGTGATACTTGTAGCTATGAGCTATAACAGGTAGCAATGTATAACTGTATTTTAAATTGTATAACTGTATACGTATCATATGTATTAATATTTATGTATTTATGTATCTAAGGAAATGTGTGACACATATATTAGTCCATCATATTTTGTTGTTGAGCCGGATGATGACATACAAATTAATGAGGTGCCAAAGAAAAAAAAGGTACATTCATATTTATGCATAATTTTTATAGATAATCTGTGTTTGTATTTTTATTTGATATGGTGTATTCTGTATTTTTAGATACTTGAAGAAAATCCACATCAAATACATACAAGTGATGAATAAGTGATTAAGGATGATGGTGTTGGTACATTGGGGTTGAAGACTGAATCACAATATGAGATCCCTGATGAACACCTTTCAAGCTTAAACTTGGTGAAAAGTATCATCATACATCCAACTAGATGTATAAAGGATGATACAACACCTATACTAATGTAAAGGAACAGAAAACTTGGTCGCTGGAACTTGTCTCCTTTTACAACAAAGTTTGGATCATCATCTGGTACTGTATTATATTTGTCTAATTGTATTTGTATTCATTATTTATCATACTATAAATACATCTTATATTTATGCATACAACTTTCAGGTACTTCTGCGAGTGCATCATATGATTCACCCATATTGAACAAAAAACATCCATTTACACCTTTTATCGGTTGTTCATATGATTTGTCTATTGAGAACAAGTATTTGAAATTGATTAAGGAAGGCCTCCTTACTACACATGAGCGAAAGTACGTTACTTTTACTATATTTTAACTAATTAGCTTTTTATCATATTGAACCTGTTTTCACAATACTTATGACAGGAAGGACAATGAAGATCATTTTAGGAAGCATAAATCAAACATGTTGGTTCTGCTGCAGTTTGGTGTAGAACTTGTCAGTGATAAGAATTGGTTCTATAAACTATCTTTTTTAGGGCAATTATTAAATGATGCGGTACATAGTACATTGAATTTATTTTATTATGTATGCAATTTTATGTAATGACACATAATTTAATGTTTGCATCACATTAATGTCATTTTCTATTACTTGCAGAAGAAAGGTACGTACAGTCCTCCAAGTAACTTCACCTACACAACTGTTGATTGTGTATTCAAGATTAAAGTAGAAGAATTGTGGGAGAAGTATGTGGACCCACAAAGTTGTACATATGTTGTGCATGAAGAATATGTTATACGTGAATACATGAATGAATATAGGTTGATAGCTGGTGTCCCATGGCATACAGTGAATCATGTTCTTATTCTTTTGCATGTGAAAGAACGATTCCACTGGGTACTTGTTGTAGTGCTGTTCTTAGATCGGCGTTTATATAATTACGACTCGTACAACTTTGCAATCCATGATGTGTATGTCAAAACAGAGGTGCAAAAGTTTGCGGGGGTTATACCTTCTTCCCTTTTAAATATCGACTTCTATAAGAAGAAAATGGACATTGATTGGCAGTGTCACCCTAAGTATAGAAATAGAGATGAATCTGATCCATTTGAGGTGATTTTTGTCAATGACATACCTCAATAAAGATCTGGCAGCATGCATATATATAATGCATCAATATTTTACTTGTAGTGCTTATGTTGGTAAATATAGTAACATATTTTTGTATTTATATTTTTAGGTATTATGGTATTTATGTTGGTGCTTATGTGGAGTTTCTCACTGGTGGTTAAGGTGTTCCAAATTAGGAATGTGATATTGCGATACTCCACACCCGATATGTTGCTTTGCTTTGGAATTATGGTCGAAAAAAGAAAGAAAGTGGCACTGCGAGTGACGATGAGGCACCTGCAAAGATGCAAAACCCATCACTGATTAGGACAATAGCAAGGATGGTACTATATTGTAATGCTCGTTTATGTTCTAAAAAGTTTCTGGGATAATGTAGTTTTGGATAAACATAGCAGCAACGTATGTGTTTTATGTGATACTAGTTTTCTTTCTTTTGACCGTACTCTATGTTTATGTTTTGAATACACTTTGTAGTTTTGGATGAACAAATCAGTGTATGTGGTTTATGTGATAGCAATTTTATTGTATTTTGAACCGTAGTGTATGTGGTTTATGTGATAGCAATTTTATTGTATTTTGAACCGTAGTGTATGTGGATTTATTTTGATATATTCACATTTGCTTTTCTCTCAATCTTTTGTGTATATTAAATAGTCTCAATATAAAGGTATTGATATATGTTTCGTACGTGATTTACAATCTCAATTGACATGTATTCTATCTCAACCTAATAGAACTATACAAATGGTATAGTCCAGTCGCAGTCAGATCAGTGGGAAAAGCCTAACGTTTTTAGTCATATGACGACTTGGCCGTAGAAGTCATTACAAGAGGTAACGGGTCATATAGTGAGAGTCGTAATGTAAGTAAGGTAGGATCCTTAAGTCTCTGACCAGATTATGCGTGGTTTTTAGAAGTTGTAGTGATTTGTTACGAGTCATAGGATACGACTCGTTTTCAGACTAGTGCACACACTTCTTATTAATGCCAAGTCTACGAGTCACTAGGCTAACTCATGGACAAGTATTTAACAAATGAAAAATCATATATATTTTATAGTGTCATTCTAATGCCAATACATTTATGTGTATTGCTGATTACCTGATATATGAAAAAACATAGAATATCAAATACCAAAATCAACAGTTATCACTACATTCATGAATACAATAGTTGTATTTAGCAAATTCATTATGATTATTAAATTCGATCAAACAAGAATACAGTAACAATTAAAGAAAACTTAGATTGCAGTAACAACTAAAGCAGATTTTTAATGCAATAACAACTAAAGCAGTTTTTAAACTGTGTTCCAGATTGATTGTATGAAAGAAATTTAACTAGCTATTTATTACATCAGCCTTTAGCTAATCCTAACTTCAATATATCTCCTTACGTGGTGCATTACCATATGAACGCCTATTATGACCACGTAATCCACATGTGCTGCAGAATTTTTTTTCTTTTTATATAGCTCGGTGAATGACTTTTTTCGCTTTTTTGGTCTTCCGGGAGGTCTTTTAAACTTTGGTAGTAGTACCACTTCTTTTGCAACTTCTTCAGGTATCTGCCAGTCAGTCACATCCGGAAAAGGATATACAAAAATCTCATACGTTTTCAACACAGTTTCTGGCTTGTAATATTCTGAGCAATCTGGACCTGATTTGAATTTCTTCTCGTTTAAAATAGCCAAAGCATGCCGCATGGTATTTCATCATATTAAAACTGTCCACAACTGTATTTTTTATTTTCAAGGCAAATAATAAAGGTTTTTTATTTGTCATTTACTGCATATAGGTAGTCTGTTGACAATGTTACCTGTAATGAATACATAAATACAGCTCAAATCTAAATCTGGAAGACTATAGATTAAATACATATGTATCCTAACATATTGTTATACGTGCTGATAGGGTATCAATTATTATAAGAATCTCTTAAAATTTCATGCTAATTGTGGTGGATGTGAAGGAAGCAATTTGCCTATTAGTGCAATTCCATCGCTCAAACATCTTTCTCACTTCTTTAAGAAAATTATAAATTGGCTTCCCTCTTGCTATTACCAGTGTTGAATTAATAGACTCTACAATATTTGATGTCATTATCCATTTGTGAACAGGCTCATACACCCTTGACCACTTGTCATATCTTGCCAACTCCAAATATTCCTTAACTCTCACATCTATATTTTGAACTAATTCCATCAGGCTATTAAAATCAGTCTGTCTGTGTGCTTTAGCCATGGTATAGTATACCTCACTTAACTGGTCATGTGAGTTCCTGTATCTTTTGTGTGTATTTTCCCATAAGTGCCATATGCATGCATAATGTGTTACATCAGGGTACATTTTGGAAACAACTTTTATGATACTTACATTTCTATCAGAAACAATGTACATCTCTGGCCTCTGACCATAAGCTTCCTTAAATTGCTCAAAAACTCAATTCCATGAAGCATCATTTTCTGAATCAACCACTCCATATGCTAGTGTTAATATTTTACATGTACAAAAATATAAATACAAATACATGATAGATATCAAAATAATCTCTAAGTTTCCATTTAAATAATGTAGTATACTTATCTGCACCATCTAAAGTACTAGCACAGACAAATGTTCCTATGTATGTTGATTTGAGTTGGCTTCCATCAACTACAACGATTGGCCTACAATGCTCAAATCCCTTGATAAAATCATAAAGAGATATAAACAGATACAAAATTTAATTTTCGGGCATTTTCTTTGTTCGAATATGTGATCCAGGGTAAGTTTTTTCCATAATGTATAAGTATGCAAGCAACTTCTGGTAAGATTGAGCCGGTTTCCCCATTATAGAATCTATTGCTTTCTCCTTAGCACGCCAAGCCACCATGTATGTCACATCCAGTCCAATGTCTTTCTTTATATCATCTATAATAACAGTTGGGGTGTAATTTCTCTTTAAATTGGCTATTTTTGATTTAATAATCCCTCCTATCAATATGCTAGTAGCATGGCAGTCTTTATAGACCTTGTCCTTAAGTGAACATATATGTTCTCTTATAAAAGACCGAACTACAAACAGTTTAGAATCATTCATGCTTGATGACTTGAAAACCCACTTGCATTGTCTAGATTTACACTTAAGCTAATAGCTGCATATATAGTGAATACACAAGCCATTACAAAACTATATACATTATAATAGTAATAACATTCAGTGAATCAAATATACAGAGAATAAATATACCTGTTGAAATTAGACCTAGCTACTTTGGTAGCAAATCGGTGATCAACCGAATAGTTATGCATTACAACCCGAAGTGTAGCCTTGTCTTTGTATACCTGGTCAACAACTACTTCTTTTTTATTAGTATCAAAAATCAAAATTTTCACTATTCTATTTGTATCTATTGGCTTGCAATAGTCTGTCATCATCATTTGAAGTGTATCAAGTGAAGTTGTTATATCAAGTTCACAGTTATTTAAAGGCACAACTTCATTTCCAATAAGATTTTCTACTGACACATTCTTGCTGATCTCATTATCAGAAAAATTAACACACAGAGAATACTTGGCAAACACGTTCTTTAATTTCTTCAATTGAACATACACCTTGACTCCCATGTCGTTGTGTGTCTCCATTGGTTTATTAGCACCCTCAATACTGTATTTAATCTTGATAGTTTTCACTGTCAAGTCTATCATCAGCTGGCTACCAATTAGCTCAACCAAGTCTCTATGAGAGGCATATTCATTTAAGACTATTCCTTCAGTCTCGTAATCATCGTATTTATTGTCTTCAGTCCACTTTCCTGAATGCCAAATTATGATCATTATGCTTGCCATTTTGTTTCTGTAAGCATTGATGCAAATGTTAAAAGTCAGAAATACAATAGCACAAAGTGAATACAGTAGTATATTTAATCGATAATTCAGACATTGATAATAATTCATTATTGAATGGAGTCATTGAAATTAAATTATCGATCAATTGAAAACTCTGCAAGCAGTACAAACAATTATACACAAGACTACAATTCATTGAACCATATCATTTAATCTATCGTATTTGTTTCAAAGTCGAGAAATGAATAAGAGCTACATTACGACATATAATATTTGTTTCTAAGGATCAATCAAAATTTTTGATATTTTGATGATTTTGAATTATTCTGTATTTGTTTCAAGCTCGTATAATAGTGAATAAAACTACATTACAACATTTTGTATTTGCTTCGAAGGAGGATCAACCAAAATTTTGGAGATTTTACTGATTTTGAATTCTTCAATATTTGTTTCAAACTCGAAGTACAGAAAAGTGAAAAAATAACATTACGACATACAATACTTGTTTTGAAGAAGAAGAATCAATCAAAATTTTGGGAATTATGATGATTTTGAATTTCTCAGTATTTGTTTCAAACTCGAAGTACAGAACATTGAAAAAACTACATTACGACATACAATATTTGTTCTGGAGAAGAAGGATCAATCAAAATTTTGGGAATTTTGACGATTTTGAATTTCTCAATATTTGTTTCAAACTCAAAGTATAGAACAACATACAATATTTGTTTTGAAGAAGAAGGATCAATCAAAATTTTGGGGGATTTTGATGATTTTGAATTTTTCAGTATTTGTTTCAAACTCGAAAAAACAGAGAAAAGGAATACATTATGACATACCTATATACGTTTCCAAGAAGAAGGATTAAACAATTTTTTGGAACATGGAGAATACAATTTTTATCTTTGAAAGAGTCCTGCTTAGTTAGGCAAGAAATACTCAGTTCAACGGAAAAAGCGTGATTGAGATTTTTTTTCTCATTAAAATATATTCAATTCTATTTTTGGCGCGACTAAATAGGGACTGTATTCATATTTTATATGAATACATGCTATCGGTAAAACCGAATACATCGGGCATAAATCGAATACAACGGCTATAAATGATAATTATGTAAAATGTGGCTATGAAAGGTGGATTTTCTAGCAAAGTGTTGTTATTTTTTAAAGATCTCCTAAAATTTATTTTAAATTAAGGGTGGACCCGTGAGGCCAAATATGGTGGCAAACAATTAAATGGCTGAAGAATTTGTAAAGGCTAAGGCTAAAAAAAAGGCACCTCCGCCAGGAATTGAAGCCACAATATCTAAAACAAGACAAAACTCTTATTCGAGTTCTAAATCAGTGCACCAGACAAGTTTAAGTTTTATTATTTAGGGTGCACACTTTAATATATTAGCACTTTATAAGGGTATTTATAAATATATATTTAATTTTTAAAAAAAATTATCGGATGCACGTACATCCTCATGACTCCACGCGAATCCGTTTGTGGTTATCAAATAATGAATCAAATTATCTCATACTATACATTTTAGGAAACAATTAAAATAAACATATTTGTCTTATTGCTAATTTGGTCATGAGATTTCTTTCACTTTTTAGAAAAAAAATTTCACTTCATTCTAAATACAATTTCGAGTTGATGTTTGGCCATGAGAATTTCAAATACAACTTGAAATTGTATTTGAAAAAGTGAAAAATAAGAAAAAATTATTTTCACTTTTTTTCATTTCTTTCTCTCACAAAATTACAAAACAACTCCAATTATATTTATAAGCAAATACAACGTCAATTTTAAGCTAATTCCAACTTTAAAAATTTTAATTTTCATAGTATACGTCTGCTTAATGTGCACTTGGCTAGGAGCAGAGTCCAAAAGCAATACAAAGTGTTTATACACTGTTAATGCCGCTAATACAAAAAATTCCATAATTATGCCGCTAATACAAAAAATTCCATAATTATGCAATAATTATTTAATCTTAAAATTTATTGACTAGAAGGTAGTATTAAAGAAAATAAAAAAGATACAACTACTGGAAGAGTGAGATTGTAGAGGAGGACATCACACAATCACACGAATCTGAAGAAACTTCTCTTGAAAGAGAATTCTAATCAATTAATCAAAGAGTTAATCAAATGGATTTTTCAGAGGTATGGGCCATATTTGGACCTGGGGTCGCCGGCGCTGTATTCGGCACCGGTTGGTGGTTCTGGGTTGACGCCGTCGTTTGTAGCGCCGTCAAAATCTCTTTCCTTCATTATCTCCCTGGTGGTTACTTCTCTTTTCATTTCTTCTTTGTTTAGTATATGATTCTTGATTTTTCTTGCTTATTGATATTATAGGGTTTTCCTAATATTCTTTATTTTTCTTTATTTTTGATAAAGATAACTACTTTTTTGATATTTGGGTTTTTCTTGTTTTCCTGACCTTGTTTGTTATTGTAGGTATATTTGCATCATTGGCTGCTTTGATGTTTAATTGTGTTAGAAAAGAGGACATTGACTACTCTCCTTATGACGATGGAGAATGGAGGTTTGAATTGTTGGATCCCTTTATGTGAATGAACTCGTTTTTTTTTTGAGAATTTGTATGTCTTGTGCTGATTGTTTCGCCTGTGATAGAGATTACAGGAAGTAATTTGTTATTCAGGATTACCAATTGTATCCCTGTAGTTTGATTACATAATATTGATGTAATTAACTCAATTAAGTGCAACTACCGCAAAAAAAATGTGTGTTTTTATTGGTAATTTTGAATATGTTCAATGCGTTACAGTTACTTCAACTATACTAGTCCACCTCAATCTTCTGATTTGCACCTGCAATTAAGTTGAATGGTCGTGTGAGAGTGGGATGAGAAGGAACATAGAGAGAAAGAGAGAGGGGAGCATCAAAGGTGTCTGAAAATGTTTTCCATGGAAAATGTTTTCCATGGAAAATGTTTTCATGGAAAATAAGTTCATTTTCTACTTATTTTCTCATGTTTGGTTTGTAAGTGGAAAATATTTTACGGAAAATATTTTACAGTGTTTGGTTGGTTAACAAAAAATATTTTTCCAAAAAATATTTTTTAGTATTTAGTTGGTGAGGGAAAAAATATTTTTTAAAATTATCTACTAACAGTTAACTTGTATATTACTTACCGCAAGCAACTCAACAATTTGTAGGAACTAATTAAAGAATAGGAAATAAAACCAATATCGAGTACCAAAACATTACAAGTCACTAAAATTTAAGCAACTACTAATTATATAATTCAAGGTTCCTAATCAATAGCAAATACACGCTATATTATCAAAAATAAAAGTTCGTGAATAATAACTGCTTCCAAACCCTATGAAGCTAAGTTCTTCCAACCCATAGGTGTCACTATTGTTGTTGCTTGAATCGTTCCAACTACACCTTACGAAGATTTTGATTTTTTTGCCATGAATGCCTTAGCTAAAGTGTCGCTTTGAACCAAATAATCAAAAACATCACCGAGGAACACTTCCTCATAACCATTCATTGCCATAACTTCTTCGTACAACTTTGTCACATCTAGACGACTATTAACCATCCTACCAATTGCCGTTGCCACTTCTCTAAATTTTATTGATATATCACCTACGACATTTTGCACCTCAAAAGAGTGTTTTCTTTTGCGACTTGCCTTGACTTGAGAAACTTCAGTCACTTGCACATCATTTTCCGTGGATGGTCCTTCAATGTCATTATCATTATTTTTGTCAAAAAAACACTCAAAATCTATATCTTCAAATGATTTAGCACAATCTTCCCTAGCTCGATCATTCCCACAAACAAGAGCATTTTGTCAAACATATCAATTTTTTTGTTTATGAACTTATCATAATTGGGATGTGCCTACAATACAAAGATTAGAGAAATTTTGGTATCAAGTTCATTTGATTCCAATGAGTTAATGTAACATAAACAACCCATAACAAGCACCAAAACTAAAAAAAGATGGAGACAGTAAAGCATATAAAAAATTCTCAACCAAAAGCTGGACGGCAACCACCTCAAAGCAAATTCTACTATTGTTCTCAGCCATTTGTATTTGAACAGATGAACTCAAATTAAACCGTCACACGTTTGACATAATCTTTAAAATAGCTTAAGATGGTTAGTTGTCACGCACCTCCTACTTGGGAAAATAAACAAATGAATATGCAACACTTTAAATTTTTAATTTTTGAAAAATATAAGGCAAAATGACCTTCTAGACCCCTGTACTATGTCGATTTTGTAAGTTGGACACTTCTATTTACATGTTTGTTATCTGGACCCCTTAACCCACTAAAAAGCAACATTTTAAACACTTTTTGGGTGATTGTAACACACTCTCTCGTCAGCTGCCACATCAGCTGCCACGTGTGCCACGTCATTTTTATATATAAAAAATATTATATATTAAAATAAATAAATAAATAAATAAATAAAAAGAAACCCCCCTCCTCTTCTTCCGCTCTCTTCCTCATTTCTTCCCATTTGCTGTTCATCTTTCTCCATTCTCTTTCCCCATTTCTTTCTTTTTGCTGTTTTCTTTCTTTACTTCTTTTTCTTTTCTTACAAATGAACTTTTTCCATTGTCACTCTCAATACACACCATCACACACACTCACAATGAGCTTCCAACAATCATCTTCCAGAGATTTTACACCCACACAATAAAAACGCATACACACATAGAGATCTATGGCTCTCTGATATTATCGAGAAAAACACATACTCAACTCACACACACCACACACTTTTCACTGATATCACGCACATACAAAGATTTGAGAGAGATTGAGCAAGAGAGAGATGAACAATGAGAGAAAGAGAGAGAACGAAGTAGAGGGGGCGTGAGAGCTGAGGAAACGACCAAACGAACAGTCATTTGATAACCAAAATGGAAATGGGACAAGTTCTCAAACCAACTGGACAACTCAAATGAAATGGATTATGTTGGCGACTCACTCGTAGCTCACCGGTGATGGTATTTCGTGGGTGAGTTCGACCGCTGGTGATGGGTTTTCCTACGATGGAAAGTTCTAAGTCGTTTTTCGGTGCATATAGTTGATTCCTGTGAAGAGCTTGGTCACCGGTTTTAATGGGTTATCTTCGCACCTCGTCGGAATTCGATCACACTCTCTCTGCTTTTCTCTCAATCTCTTTTGTTTTTGCCCTTTCCTTCATTGTTTTATTACTCTCAATTTTTCCCTTGATCTCTCTCCGTGTGTGTATGTGTCTTTTTCAGTATGGGGTGCGTTTGTGTGTATGAGTTGCAGAGCAAAGGAAGATAGTGTGTATCGTATATTGATGATGACGGGTGGAGAATTGTTGTTGTGTAGTTGCTAATCCATAAATAAAATAGAGGTTTTGTGTGGGTGTGTGTTGAGTGAATATGCTGTGTGATTGTGTTTTGGTGTATGAGAATGGTGGGGTGGGGGTCGTTAATGCTGGTGGTGGACGGGGGGTGGGGGAGAAGGGGTTAGGGGTCGATGGGGGAAGGGGTGGGATGGGGGATGTCTGGACGGGGGAGGGGGATTTTTAATTTTTTTCTAAATTTATTATTTTTTAATTTTTAAAAATATTTTTAAATTAAAAAAATTGAAAAAAAGTTGAGTGGCCTTTTTTATTTTTTTTAAAATTATTTTAATATAAAATTGACTAAAAATTGATCCCCACTTGCACCTTAGGCGAGTGCCTTCACGCTCTTTGTCCTACTCAGCAATTTCAATGCCACGTAGGCTCGGTCAACGGTCAACGGTCAAAGGATGCAAAATATAGCTTTTTAATGGGTTCAGGGGTCCAGATGACAAACATGTAAGTAGAAGTGTCCAACTTACAAAACCGACATAGTACAAGGGTCCATTGAACCATTTATATTCTATCACACCTAAAGAACAGAATATTCAATCATGCTATGTAATAAAGGCTAAAGGCATCAAAGTAAACTGGAAATGCTTACCAAGAAGTGGGAATCTAAGGTAAGCTACTGATGATGTTCAAAGCATAATTTAAGCTTAGAAGACACCATTTATGATTATAACTCACTGCCCAGGCTTATCTTGATTCATGCCGCGTACCGCTCATTAAAAAGAGGAAGCACTCCGTAACAAGTTCGAACCCGAGATCTCTAGTTTAAGAGTGGAGTATTTTTTCCAGTAGCCTTCTGGAAACACAACACTTACAATTAAGACTAATATTGAGCAGATTGCATTGTCCCCCTCATCTACTTGAATCACCTATCATTTGCCATGTTTTCCAAGGTTCGAACCGAGATCTCTGATTTAGGGTGGAGGAATATTTACTATTTGAGCACTGCAATTAGAATAAAGTCTGTCAATTACCTAAAATTTTCAGCAGCAATGACCCAAGTATTTCAATTACAACACACCCTTTACTAATAACTATAGACATAAGTAACATCTAGCGGAGGACAATTAATTACTACGTCAATAGCATCTACCATACATCTCAAGCCTATGTTACTCGAACTCTCCAAAAATTGTTGCCACGCCCAGTGTTGGGTTCTGGTGTTCTTCAAAATGTACTACTTTTGGAGTATCCAACATGCACATATTTTGAAGAGTGAGCAACATAGATGCCAAGTAACTCCTCTTACACTCTTAGGCCAAGCATGGTTTCTCCCTATACTTGGTAACTTTAGCAATAGATGAAGTGAAAGCAATCATATACTGTAGTAATAATAAGTGCATCGACATTAATAAATACGAAGAGATTTGAACTATCAAAACCAATTCATCAAGTATAATGTAAGATAGTACGATGACTAGCCGCTAACATATTTAATAATTTTGGGCAGACACAGATACAAAATTCTTAGTTGACCACAAATAAATAGAACATTTCCTGTTCTACTTTTCTACCATCTAAAACATTCTAACTGAGATAAACCCGCTGGTAGTTAATTTCAGCTATGTGCAACAAAATTCATATTAACATAGCCACCAAAAGTTCACTATATAACCCCTACAGGGAAAATCCATCAAAACACCTAATGGAACAACTACTCTCATACTACTACAACAACAACAATAAACCCAGTGTATTCCCACAAAGTGGGGTCTGGGGAGGGTAAGATGTACGCAGACCATACCGCTACCTCCGAAGAAGAACAACTACTCTCATACTAATTGGAATAATAATCAGAAGCCACAAACAAAAGCTGACAGAGGAGAGTAAGGTCTAACATGAAAATAAATATTTCATATGTTCCCTTCTATATAAAACTTTATTTATTTTATTCCCGAGAAAAAAAAAAGAACGACTATGTCGGGGTGAGAGCAAGATGGCTCGGATACAATAGTTATAAAAACTAAAATAAAAAGAGAATTTTTATAACCGTTGTGTCCGAGCCATCTTCCCTATTGCCTTGGTTGTTAAACGGTCAATTAAAACTTCTAACATTTTTTCATTCGTACCCGATAACCTAGGGACCAATATTGGTATCTGATTCACTAAACTCTCAACTTGACAAGTATGACTCACTAACTGAAACAAATCCCCTCGTCTTAAACTTCCAATTCTTGGGACCTCGTGACAACATCCACGGATCAACTCCAACACCCAAAATAACATAGCAGGAAGCAACAACCTTAATAGAACAACTACTCAAATACTAATTGGAATAAAAATCTGAAGCCACAAAAAGTTGATAGAGGAGAGTAAGGTCCAACATGAAAATAAATACTCCATCTATTCCCTTCTATATAACACTCCAATTTATTCCCGAGGAAAAAAAGAACGATTATGTCGAGGCTGAAGAACTAGTTCGTGGGGCTCTATAGTTCGTGGGGCTCTATTGTGCAATCCATATAACTGTTCAGTTTGAAAGCAGAGTAAGAAAGTACCAGCTAATGGTGGAGGTGCTCAACCACTTAAGCAAGCCTCAAATCAGGGTGATCTAGCTAATAAAGTTTAGAGGTCCAAGCTGTCTTTGACTACATTATCCACTTATCATTTCAAAACTCCTTCCGTCGAATTTGTCATCAGGACATATGCATCTACAATTTCTTAAAACTAAATTATTTTTCTTTCAGCACTTAGCCAAATAAGTGATGCAGCCACCACCTTTGCTAATCAAGTTGATAGCTCACTTTCACATCATAAAAGGATAATCTCTTTTACCATCATAATCAGCTGCCTATGCTACAACTCTAAATGACTGTAGTATCTTCCATCTTATTTGAAAATTGAACTCAATTTTCACTTTTAAAACAAAAATAAACTCAAATCATTAACCCAAACAAGCAAAATAAGAAAATTTTGATGGAATTTTTGACCGAAATCGTAGAAGAAATTAATTATAAAACATACCTTGAGATTCTTGCAAAAATTGCAATAGAGAGAAGAGATGAAAACCCTAAAATTGAGTGTAGTGACAGTGAAGTATGCTTCTAAATTTGGAACAAAGGGATGTTGAGTGTTGTTGGGGGTGGGGGGAGAGGGGTGGGAGTGGAGGGAGTAACTCGTGCCACAATTTCTTTTTCCCCGAAAATGACTTCCCTTGGTCAAGTAGGGAAGTCATTTTCCATCAAAGGGAGGAAAATAAGTTACTATAGAAAATATTTTCCCACCATTTAATTGCAACCAAACAAAGGAAAATGAGAATATTTTTTGGAAAACATTTTCCATCATACCAAACACACCTTTAGTCTGCTTTTTTTTTCTTGCGGTACTAACTAACTAACTAACGGGCAATAACTATAGGGGGATTAAGTTACTGAGTCACTCTATGAAGATCTGGGAGAGAGTGGTCGAGGTGAGGCTGAGACGGATAGTGTCTATCTCGGAAAATCAGTTCGGATTTATGCCCGGCCGCTCGACGACGGAGGCAATTCACCTGGTACGGCGGTTGGTGGAGCAATATAGGGAAAGGAAGAAGGATTTGCACATGGTGTTCATCGACCTAGAAAAGGCGTACGACAAAGTCCCCAGGGAGGTGCTTTGGAGATGCTTGGAGGTGAGTGGAGTACCGCAGGCATATAGCAGAGTAATTAAGGATATGTATGAGGGAGCGAAAACCCAGGTGAGGACGGCGGGAGGAGACTCAGAGCATTTCACTGTCCTGACAGGATTGCATCAGGGATCTACTCTTAGTCCCTTTTTGTTTGCGCTAGTAATGGATGTGTTAACGCGGCGTATCCAAGGGGAGGTGCCGTGGTGTATGCTTTTTGCAGACGATGTAGTCCTGATAGATGAGACGCGAGGGGGTGTGAACGACAAATTAGAGCTGTGGAGGCAAACTCTGGAGTCTAAAGGGTTCAGGGTGAGCAGAACCAAGACAGAGTATGTGGAATGTAAGTTTAATGACGTAAGGCGAGAGAATGAGGTAGTGGTGAGGCTAGAAGCGCAGGAGGTAAAGAAAAGGGATAAGTTCAAGTACCTCGGGTCCGTGATCCAGAGTAACGGTGAGATTGACGAGGATGTCTCGCACCGTATCGGGGCGGGATGGATGAAGTGGAAACTTGCATCGGGGGTGCTGTGTGATAAGAAGGTGCCGCCCAAGCTTAAAGGTAAATTCTATAGGGTGGTAGTCCGTCCGGCCTTGCTGTATGGAGCGGAGTGTTGGCCAGTTAAGAACTCCCACACCCAAAGAATGAAGGTGGCAGAAATGCGGATGTTGCGCTGGATGTGTGGACTGACCCGAAGGGATAGAGCTCGGAATGAGACTATCCGGGAGAAGGTTGGGGTGACTTCAGTGGAGTGTAAGATGCGGGAAGCACGATTGAGATGGTTCGGACACGTGAAGAGGAGGGGCATGGATGCCCCGGTCCGTAGGTGTGAGAGGCTAGCGTTGGATGGTTTTAGACGGGGTAGGGGTAGACCGAAGAAGTACTGGGGTGAGGTGATTAGGCGGGACATGGAACAGTTACAGCTTACCGAGGACATGACCCTAGATAGGAAGGTCTGGAAGACGCGAATTACGGCAGAGGATTAGGGCCTGTTCGGGTCGCTAATGTAGGGAGGTAATTGGTGGGGGTGTATTCCTGGTATGATTCCGTATTCAATGTTCTGTTCCGTGTTCCGTGTTCTATGTTTGTTACGAATCTGTGTGCTTTCCTCTGCTTTATATTCCTGCATTCCTGCTTTACTCTGTTTTATATTCCTTATGGCTGCAGTATCTATGTTATGTCATCTGCTTCTGTGCTGTACTATGTGTTTGTTTGATATCTCGTAACTTGAGCCGGGGGTCTTTCGGAAACAGCCTTTCTACTTCATCAGAGGTAGAGGTATGGACTGCGTACATCTTACCCCCCCCAGACCCCACAAAGTGGGAATACACTGGGTTTGTTGTTGTTGTTGTTGTTGTACTAACTAACGGCTAAGAGTTAATCTCTTCTATCTATCACTTCAGATTACCTCAGTTAGAGAGCCATTGCAAATCACCTCATGGATTAAAGATTGTCTACATTGGAAAAGAAATTGAGAAAATGATTGGGTAGTGCAATAGAATTTGACAAGCACAACTTCAAGCAAATACAATCAAGGTTAATTTGGATAGTTTGCGTACTCCACCACCATCCTATGGGGCAACTCAAGTCATGGTAGAAGGTTCTAAACTAGAACTAGTAGTCATGCTAGATTCTTACTGCTCATGCTAGACATAGGAGGATGTTGTAGATAAGCCATTAAGAGTCCCATGAAACTTCACCAGTCGGATGCTACAATAGTTGCACTATCTAAGGAGATCCTACTAGCTGTGGAAATATAACATAGAGGTTACACATGATGAGTGGATTCAAGAGATATTTTCCAGTAGGAATACTAAGGCATACGCTAAAATGGTAACCGCATCACAACAGATTGAGTAACATGTGTTTGCCGACAATTATTCCTTCACTATGCATATAGAAGTTGGGGAAAAATATACCTCAACGAAGGAGTCAATTGCAGAAAATGCATCATGCTCAGTGTGTTCTGATGGGTTTTACCATCTTACTGTGTTTTATCGTTAGTCGTGCACTCGTGCTAGGTAGTATCTCTTGAATTTGTACATCCTATGTAATCTTCACAGTAGGTGGATCTCCTTAAACTGTGCAACTATTATAATCATGGATAAAGTTTCTCAAGACGCCAAAATAGGCTCAGCAAGACCACCTTCCAATGGTCCATCTTGAACTGTGTGAGTACTATCTTCTAGCATGAGTACCGAAACTTTCTCCATAACCAGAGTTGCCCTAAGGAATACCAATATATTATGCAAGCTATCCAAATCATTGTAAATAGGCATCTTCTTGAGACTGCTTGCACTCTTCTCATTGAATCCCATGTTCTACTGCATTTTTGGGGCGATGCAGTCCTCACATCTTGTTATTTAATTAATAGAATGCCATCATCTTCCATTCAGAATAAGGTTCCCCATTCTATATTGTTTCCACGGTCACGTCTCTACTCTATCCCCCCTCGTATCTTTGGGTGCACATGCTTTGTTCATAATTTAGCCCCTGGGAAAGATAAATTAGCCCCTCATGCTCTCAGGTGTGTCTTCCTTGGTTACTCTCGAGTTCAAAAAGGGTATCGTTGTTATTCACTGGATTTGCTACTTTATGTCCGCCGATGTTACTTCTTTTAATCTCGACCTTACTATATATCTTCTGATCATTCTGATATCTCTGGGATTTTACTCATATCTTCAGTCTTACCCGCACCATCCTTGGTCTTACCCGTATCTCCAGACTTACCTGAACCAACCTTTGAGGAATCAATGGTTACTTCTACGTCTTCAGCTGCAGTGCCACCACCAAAAACCTCGGCAGACTAAAATATTTTCTAGGTATTGAGGTTGCTCAGTCCAGATCAGGTATTGTTATTTCTCAACGCAAGTATGCCTTAGACATTCTTGAGGAGACTAGAATGATGGGATGTAGACCCATTCACACTCCTATGGATCCAAATGTTAAACTTCTACCAGGACAGGGGGAGCCACTCAGTGATTCTGAAAGGTATAGCGGTTGGTTGGAAAGTTGAATTATCTCACCGTGACAAGACCTTACATATCCTTTCCTGGGAGTGTTGTAAGTCAGTTTATGACTTCCCCTGTGATAGTCATTGGGATGCAGTTGTTCGTATTCTGCGATATAGATATATAAAGTCAGCTCAGGTAAAGGACTACTCTTTGAGGATCGAGGTCACGAGCATATCATTGGATACACAGATGCCGATTTGGCAAGATCACCCTCTGATAGGCATTTTACTTTCGAATATTGTGTTTTAGTAGGAGGTAATTTGGTATCTTGGAAGGGTAAGAAACAGAGTGTGGTTGCTCGATCTAGTGCAGAAGCAGAATATCGAGCAATGGTTGTAGCAACTTGTGAGCTAGTTTGGATCAAACAGTTGCTGAGAGAATGAAAATTTGGAGAAACCGGTAAGATGGAACTTGTGTGTGATAATCAAGCAACTCTTCATATCACATCAAATCCAGTGTTTCATGAGAGGACTAAACACAGAGAGATTGATTGTCACTTTGTCAGAGAAAAGATACTCTCAGGAGATATTGTTACAAAATTTGTGAAGTCAAGTGATCAACTTACACATATCTTCACCAAGTCCCTCACCGGTCCTCGTGTTAATTACATTTGTAACAAGCTAGGTACATATGATTTGTATGCACCAGTTTGAGGGGGAGTGTTAGAATATGAGTAGAAATATGAATAGTATATAAAAATCTTACTTGAAAAAGGATTGTACTATAGTGTCTATAAATAGGGTCTCGATGTAATTATACACAATTTAATAATATTTTTCTCCATTAATTCTCACGGTCATTAAAAGCCATTACTTCATAGCTTTAAGCAATTAGAAGTGATCATCGTTTTATGTGTAAAGATGTGCTTTAAGTAATAAAGTGCAAAGTGATCTTAACGAGAAGTGGCAGTTTTTTGAATATCTACATTGAGCTGTTGTCTTATATCGACATTTATTTTATATTGAATGTTGAAATTAGTTACTTTATTTGCAAATTGTACTTGATGTCTCTATCAGTATTATTAAAGGCGCACTAAGCCCTAGAACAATGCTCAAAGCGTGTTGAGCGCTTCGCCTTGCTTAAGGTGCAATTCAATGTCGTCATCAAGGTTCTAAGGCATTCTTTTCCTTGCCAATGAGCCTGTTCTGAAGATGTGACAGTAAACAATTGATATTTTACTTTATCATATTTTTTTTTCCAATTTCTTTCCTATATTTGTCATTACAAACAACAACAACAAACCCAGTGTATTCCCACCTAGTGGGGTCTGGGGGGGTAAGATGTACGCAGTCCATACCTTTACCTCTAAAGAAGTAGAAAGGCTGTTTCTGATAGACCCCCGGCTCAAGGCACGAGATACCACACAAACACATAGTAAAGCACAGAAGCAGATTACATAACATAAATACGACACCCATAAGTAATATAAAACAGAGGAAAGCAGAGGAAAGCACACAGATTCGTAATAAAACATGGAACACGGAATACGGAATCATAACAGGAATAAAACCCCCACCAAGTAATTCCCTACACTAGCGACCCAAACTGGCCCTAGTCCTCTGCCCTAATTCGCGTCCTCCAGACCTTCCTATCTAGGGTCATGTCCTCGGTGAGCTGTAACTGCTCCATGTCCCGCCTAATCACCTCACCCCAGTACTTCTTCGGCCTACCCCTACCCCGCCTAAAACCATCCAACGCTAGCCTCTCACACCTACGGACCGGGGCATCCATGCCCCTCCTCTTCACGTGTCCGAACCATCTCAATCGGGCTTCCCGCATCTTGCACTCCACTGAAGTCACACCAACCTTCTCCCGGATAGTCTCATTCCGAACTCTATCCCCTCTAGTCAGCCCACACATCCAGCGCAACATCCGCATTTCTGCCTTCATTTTTTGGATGTGGGAGTTCTTAACTGGCCAACACTCCGCTCCATACAACAAGGCCGGACGGACTACCACCCTGTAGAATTTGTCTTTAAGCTTGGGCGGCACCTTCTTATCACACAGCACCCCCGACGCGAGCTTCCACTTCATCCATCCCGCCCCAATACGGTGCGAGACATCCTCGTCAATCTCACCGTTACTCTGGATCACGGACCCAAGATACTTGAAATTATCCCTCTTACATACCTCCTGTGCGTCCAGCTTCACTACTACCTCATTCTCCCGCCTCACGTCATTAAACTTGCATTCCACATACTCTGTCTTGCTTCTGCTCACCCTGAACCCTTTAGACTCAAGAGTTTGCCTCCACACCCTATATTTGTCATTCATGCTTGTAATTATTGGTCTTGGAATAAACATTTTTACTTGTATTTTTTTCTCCCTTTGTACCCTTTTTCATTAAAGCCCACATTTTATTTGCGCTTTGCGTTTAAAGCCCCAATGGACCTTAGTGTTTTTTTGCGCTCTTTGCTTTTGATGACACTGGTTTCTATTTCTTATCCTGTAAGTGTGGTGAAATGAGTATATGCATTTAGAAGGTACTTCCTTTGGCAAGGAAATAGCGACAAAGGGAAATCCATCCAGTTAAATTGGGAACTCTCACAACTAGGAAGAAGAGTTGGGGCTTGGAATTAGCTATAGGAACTTAAGAATGCAGAATCAAAGTTTACTGGTGAAATGATTATGGTGATTTGCAAAAGGAGAGGCTATGTGGAAAGATGTATTCAAGATCAAATATGGGATGAAAGGAAGATGGATAACAGAGTTTGTTTCAATAGTCTTTATGGAGGTAGCCTCTGTAAGTCCAGTAGGAATCTTTGGCCAACAGTCATGAACAGAACAAGTTTTATAGTACTGGAAAGACAACTGGCTAGACGAAGGTGCCTTCAAAGAAATCTTTCCTGGTATTCGTATTTTATGCCCAGCAACAAGAAGCAATAGTGGGGGAATTATGGGCAAACAATGGCCGGAATCTCATTTTCATAAGGCTACTCAATGATTAGGAGATTGTAAGACTTGGAAAATTTTAAAACACACTGAAGCAATTCAAAGGAACTACAACAAATGATGATTATATAAAGTGGACAGGATATTAGCAAGGCCATTTTAGGCAAAGTCAGGCTATGGTAAATTTAACACCTCGAATAACCAGATTGGTTGTTGTCCATGGAAGATGATATGGAGAGTCAAAATCATATATAAAGCTGCATGTTTCACATGGTTGTTAGCAAAAAATATCGCATTAACACAAGATAACCTCAGCAAGAGAGGCTATCATATGTGCTCAAGATGTTACCTATGTGGGGAGTAGGTAGAGACAATCAGTATGGTTGAATATACACATTGAATGCTGAGATTACGAATTGAATTTCTGGTAGTAGGTCCATAATAAAAAGAGTTTTTGTGATTGTTCCAGAAGAAATGAAACAAAAGATATGGTAGAGCTATCTTTCTTTACATTGCAGAATCATTGGTCAGCTATGGATTTTTTTATTTTTCATAAATAAACTTGAGGGGAATTAGGTGGGCTTTTCCAAGGAGAATAATTGAAGTTCTGGCTAGTTGGTACAGTGAGGGTATATTATCCTGTAACTGTAAGAAAGAGATATGGTGGATTGCCTATGCTTGTTTTGAAGACAAATGTAGCTCTCCAGATGGAAGTCAAAATATTTGTCATTGGGAGGCAGACTCACCTTGATAACTTCCGTCTTAGATGCTCTACCAACTTATATGATGTCCCTTTTTCATATCCCAAGGCTATTGTGCATAGAATGTGGATAAAATAAGGATAAAATCAGGAGATATAAGAGAATTTCATTTAGTCAACAGGAAAGTTTTTATCATCAGAAGTAGAAGTCAAGGTAGGCTAGGCATCAAGAATCTTAAGAACCAAAGCGAAACTCTTAAGGTGAAATAGTTGTTGATACTCTTAGGAGCCCCAAGCTGTTTGGAGTAGTGTTATCAAAACTAAGTATGGGGAGCTGCATAATTGGGTTTCTAAAGAAGTCACTGCACCTTATGGTGCAAGCCTATGGAGATCTATTTGGTCATACTGGCCTTTGCCTGTCTGCTGTCAAGGTTCACCACTGGCAATAAGACACTTTTTTGGATAGACAAGGGGTTACAAGAGTTATTTCTTGAATTGTTTCCCTGGCTCAACATCAATACAAGACAATAGTTGAGATGTGGACCCATCGAGGACGGATTTTGATCCTCAGAAGACATTTGAAGGATAGGATTGGGAGGTCCCAAGGTTATATGATTTTTACAAGTTTTTGGAATCTTTTCAATGGCCACAAAGTAGGGTGGACTGTTCATGGTGGAATGGACATAGCAAAGGTATTTACAAGGTGAGGGAGGGGTACAAGAGTCTAAATCTAGCTGAGACGCCGATCACTACCTGGCCATGGAAGCACATTTGGAAAGTTAAAGTGCATTTAAAATTGACATGTTTGACTTGGCTTTTAGATAATGAGGTTGTCCTAACCCTTGAAAATCTATCAAAGAGGGGAATATCCGTGTGCTCAAGATGTTATTTATGTGGTAGTGAGGCTGAGACAATTAGTCATAATGTTATTTATGTGGTAGTGAGGCTGAGACAATTAGTCATCTTTTCCGATACTACATAGTCACTAACCAACCGTAGAAGATCTTTATCAATCTTAGAGGCATCCCATGGACAAGGACTGTAGAATTGTTGACACTCTTCTTAGCTGGGAGGAAGCTGGAATTGATGTAAGAAACAGAGGAAGATGGAGAATTACATCCTAACATGTATTTGGTGGACCATCTGGAGAGAAAGAAATGCCAGATGTTTTGAAGATAGGAGTAGCAATGTGCAGAAGATCAAGCTTAATTTTATATTGTTATTCTGTTTTTGGTGTAGAAAGGCTTATTCTGAAGACACTAAAACAACTAGATGTTTTAGAGAGAGATTTTTACTTTGTGTTTCTGCTTTTCTTCTTTTGTTAATATGGTTTTTTCAATAATACCTAAGTACAGGCTTCAATACAAATTGTATGTTACCAATTCTGAAAGGACAAATGTAACTCGATACAAAAGCTAAAGATGAATTGTCTAGTTCTTTTCCATTTTGGTGTAAACAACGTACGTCAAAGATTGTGAAGCTATTTTTGATGTCTCCGATTCCTTGTGAGTTAGACATAGATTAAAGTGCCCATGTATTTTGCTATGTAAATATTGGTGACTACTTGGTTTTCTTGAAAATCGTTATAATGTATATATGAACAAACATGTTACCGTCTCAAAAGAAAATGCGTGCTTCACTTCAAAGAAACTTGTGCTTCACTTTGCGCTTTTCACTTAAAGACCCATGGACTTTATGGCTTTTTCCTTTCACACTGATCCAAATAGTCTTGAGGGCCTCTGCTTAAAACTATAGTTGTGCTTGCCTGTTGCCACATCCACTGTCAATAAATTCTTTGATCTGACGTGGTGTTCTGTGACAGCTCCCCAACAGTGGGGGGTTTGCTTTGACTTCCTTGGATCCTTGTAAATTCTAACATCAATCGCCTTACTAGGCTTTATCCATATATCATCCTCAAACTTTTTGGACTCCTTGTTGCTCAAACATAGAAGTTCATGAGGAGAAGCGGCACAAACCCAAACCTAGTAATTTTCCCCTTGGATGGTCTTCTCCACATGAAGTGTTTTTCCCTATTAGGCTTTTCCTTTCTTGGAAGTGTTCCACAAACCAAGTAATTTTCCAGTTGGATGGTTCTCCGCATGAATGTCCGCGTCATCCATGGCATAAGTCAGGAGAACTTTATCTCAAGGAACATTAGTCTCATATAAACAAGGCATAAGTCTAGAAGACAATCAAAGTTAACTCGTGTCCTATTTGTCATGAACTGTCCTGTTAGCGTGCCATGTTTTCCTCTTGAAGTGTTAGCTTGCTGTATAAGTTTTTTGCATCAGATCATATATCGGGCCATGAACAGGTTCATAATCAGGTTGAAATTCTTCAAAGTCTTCTTTGTTGAGGCCTTGATTGTGGAAGTGTTCATTGATCTTGCTTGGGTTAATATCAATCTCCATACTCCACTCTACTACCTGCCACATCTTCAACTGATCACTTTCATTGGCGTATTGAATGTTAGCATAAAACTCTTCTATCAGTATGACTATTGCATCCCTGGCCTTTTGAGTAAATATTCCATTTTATTGTATGCAGTGAATAAGTTTGTCGACAAATTTCTAATCTTAAAGCAGACTTGGAGACAGAGGGCTTCTAAAGTTTTATCCTTTGATAAACCTTCTCTTCTTGTTCTTGCAATGCATGTGATGCATTTTCTGAATGTGTTGCTTCAGGTTGAGGAGACAGTGGATCAACCAGAGCCTTCTTTATTGCAGCTATAGAGGGGAACTTTTATGTGTTTTTCTTTTGTCTAGCCATATGAACCTTGCTACCCCTTGAGATGATCGACCCCTGTAGTGAAATGCTGAAGAAGAGTTTGGGGGTTGGGGGTAGGGGATGAACTCATTATGGTCTTGACATTTAACTGGATTAAGTTGCAGCTCCACTCGATACCCGTTGAAGCTCAGTGAGCTACACTTACGTGGGCAGGAATCAGTTGCCACATTATTGGCAGAGTTATTATAAGCAAAACTTGAAAAATATTTGTCTGGGCACTTTTTTAGCTAGAAGATCAACTTGAAAAGGACGAGCCTTGAACTGATTTGGCTGAACTGAATTTAATTCTGTTCGGTGTTGGTTAACATTTCCAAACATACAAAAACTGAAGCTTTAGTGTTATATGATTTAAGTACTTGATTTTTTTTTAATTTTTTTTTGCAACTATGAAGGTAACAGGACAAATAAATATGCCCTTGTGAAAAAGTCAGTTTTATGTCTCTATTACCTAGTTGGACTTTTTGATGGTGGGCATTACGATTCCATTGCCTGCTAATATGTGTGAATGTCAAATTTCAAAGGAAGTGATGTTCACCTGGAATTGCTTTTATGCTTCGTTTATGAGAAAGAATAACCTTGTGCTGCGGTTCTGAGTGCATCTGAGTTGCCAGACTCTTCACTTTTAGCGCCACACCCGTGTCAACATGACATAGGTGTCAGTGTGGGATCCGTTTTGGATATGATCAATCGATTTGGGTACTTTGACCAAAATTGATGGAAAAATATGAGATACATACAATGATTTTTTAAATCAAAATATAAGCTAGGGTGGAATCATAATTTGGGCATATGCTTTTCAATCGATAAAAGATATTTGTATTAAAAAGTCCACAAGCAGGAAGTGCTTTAAAGATATTTAAAGTCAACATCGCTGTTGAAAGTGCAATGAACTCAAGAAGTCTATATGGCCTCTATATTATCTACAATAGCCAAACAGCACTGAAAAAACAGTAAAGAGATCGGGTTGTACTTTATTACAAGATTCAAACCTGCTCTCAAAAATTTATGCATCCCGTATTTCCTTTCCTTCCAAATAGTCCACCATAATTTAGGCATATTTTATAACTCTAATTTTAGATATTTGAATTATTTTAAGTCGAATCCCTAGCTCCCGCAGTCATTCTTGGATCCATATCCCCGGATCTTAAAATTTAGATGATGAAGGATCCGACCTATAGATCCGCACCTGTATTGGACACGTGCCCCTAGTTTGAGCCTTAGGACTGCATGTGTCATTTGTTTACTTCCTTTTTTTCATGGAGTAGATGAACTTGGACTTAGCATGTATAACCCAAAGTTACCCCTATAATTTCATGGACATGAGTCATGGTTTTGGATAGAGGCGGTTTTTATGAGGTTTTGTTGCTTCTTTTGAGCAATATGATTTTGGTCACCTGGGCTTATCATCTGAAGGGGTTTTCATCAAGCTCTTAAGTAGTAATTCATTCTTTAGGAATGAGCAGAATGATGCTTGATCACCATAATTTGCATTTGTTATCACTTGTGAAAGAGCTCCGAAATCCTTTCATATTTTTTCTTCCGTCTGAGGCATAATGATTATTAATACTGGATAGGTATTGTCGTCCCTGTGCATATTATTTCTTTTGATAGATTTGTGATTCTATTTGCTTCCCTCATCACATTGATTGCTCAACTGTTTCATGTTGACAATGCAGGTTGAAGCTGTGGCTATTTATTGCATATGTTGTATCCTTTGTGTCTTTGGCTGCATCAGTTGGCCTATTGATACAAGACACACTAGGAAAATCTGGTCCTTCAGCTTGGACAGGAGTTGCAGGTGTTCTGCAATGTGTGTTTGTCTTAATCAGGTAATTTGATTTATATTTTTTAGGCTTTGCTGCTTTTTAGTTGAGCTCTTTTGTTCATCCACCTGTCCCCTTTGTCTTCTCTCTTCCCGCTTCTTTATGACACTTATTTTTGGCCATAATGGTGCAGAAAATAGAAAGCGATGGTTTTGAACCTGTGTCTTACCAAGAATATCAAAGTAGGTTAGCTAGTCTCGTTCAATCTAGTACACCTCTCTTATCAAATGTTGCTAATTAGGGTTTAATGCTCGAATTAAAATTCTAAGTAGCTTTCTATGTCTTTTCTTGTCCCATTTAAGACTAACAAACGATAGTCACCCATTCTCTGCTTTGTACATGAAAAAGAATGCATCACATCTAAGTTATGCTCAGTTGTGTGATGTAGTTCTGCTTGCTAGCTTGTGGACTCGTGTCTGCAAGCACATGCACATCTTTCAGAGACCATCAGAAAAAAGAGATCATGCTTCTGTTCCTTCTAAAATAATTGTGGTTTGGATGTCAACTTAATGTTTACTTTTTCACATATTTCAGCGGGCTTGTCTATTGGACATCACATTCAGAATCTTGAAGAGGATACTTGGTGGGGTCTTACTCGATCCATTCTGTGAAAGAGTTACGGTTACAGTTGTATAAATGTGTGTTTGTTGTGCAGTGAGGCTAAGCACCAAATAGTGGACGCTCATCGTTTCTTCTACATATGATAATTACTAACTTGAAATTTCATTGGAATGCTCAAGGAAATGTCTTGAAGTGGTTTGTTTCAAAAGACTCATTATAAAGACTCATTATTATAGCTTTTACTTGATGCATGTCACGCACTGTTTCATTGCCAACACTTCAGGGGCTGCAACGAAAGGGCAGTTTCGTAATGTTTTATGACTTCAGACGGATCCTCCATTCATATTCAAACATTCTTTCGAAATATCGAAATGGTTCGTCATTTCCACAGGTTAAAGATTTAGCTTCACTGGAATTTCAATATTCAGTTGATGAGAAAGGTATAGAAATATGATACAAATAGTTCGAGACACACTGCAATATTCTTCATCATCCCATTTTCTAAAACAGAAGCTTTGTCACTAAACTTGATGGACGTTCTTTTAGTTATTGTTAATTTTTTTGTTAAAACAAATTGTTACCTTCTAAATTTAATTTACGCATTTGTAATTACCAAACAAGCATTAAGTAGTTACCTTTATGGTAGACTCAAATGCTTGTCAGTATTACTTCAAATAGGAACAATACATTATATCAGATATTGTTTCGATATCGATTCCTAGTGTCAATCTCGTGGCACCGACATAGTTATAAGTATCAGTTTCAGCATTTGAAATTTATGGATTTCGGTAGTGATCCGTAGTTAATATATTATATAATGACTAAATTCGCATTAAATATTTTTAGTTTAGTAGATTTTTTAATTATATATACTTGGTCAGGGCAAAAAAATATAAAGTTCTTGTATGGGGTAAAATCAGTACTAGCTCACGTGGCAGAATTTGGTTAAGTAACTTGGGTGTGTTACGCCACAACAGGCATTACGACTACAAAGGGCTCCCTCGAGGAGTTCACAATAAAGGCGTCCCCGTGTAAAGGATAAAGGCAACGATCACTCGTCACTATCAATGACATGGCATAAGAAGGCAAGAGAAGACAGAGGGGGCATGAGTATATGTAGTATATGTAGGGGAGCGTCACTATCAATGACATGGCATAAGAAGGCAAAAAGGCAAGAGAAGACAAATAGGGGGCATGAGTATATGTAGTATATGTAAGGGACAAGACGTAGGAACAAACATGCCAGGCTCTCTAGAAGTGCACATGAGTATATGTAGAGCAAAGCTCCATATGAGCAAACCCACTAATAAAGTGGACACTTTGAAAACCTACATTGGTCTTAGTTCTTTAGGGCGCTATTGGCGAATTGCGATTGCCCAGTGTCTAAGATTGCAAACTATAAATAGACGCCTTTACTCACTTGTAAGGGAAATTCCTCTCCCTCATACTCTGAATCAATACAACAATTTTATTTGGTATCCAAGCTTTTCTTTGTATTTTGCATATTTAGATATTTGTTGATAGTTCACCTTAACATCTCGGACAACTTGGTTTAGCTCTCGACTGTTCGCATGAACAACTTTGGCTCTCTCAAACTGGTTTTCTTATTTACTTATTTTGTTCTTTTCGTTATTAGTTGTTTCCTTTTATCATGTGTAACCTGATCATTGACAAATCGAATCTAAAATAAGGTTTAACTGTACCAAATCCATGGTAAATAATTTGGCACCCACCGTGGGGCCAGAGTAATTATGTGGCTTTAATCTAGTTTGGTCTTTGTTAGCTTGTTTGCTTTGTGTTTCGCAGATCAATGCTAAACTCATGCCAACAACGAAGAGCAGACTAAGGATAAGTTTGTGGCTCAGGAAGTAGCAAGGAATGAGGCTCTGGGCTTGACTAACTATGGTGACGACAATTCGCCCTTCAACATGGACTTGACAAATGGGTACACTCAAAAAAAGGACTATCTCGAAAATAAGGAAGAAACGAAAGGTAGGGCGTCTGATCTATAAAGCCTCCAAAAGGTCCTTAAAAGCTTTACTGAAGGCTAGAAGAAGCTGATGGAAAAGGGTGAAAGCTCAAGATAGGAGAATGATAAGCTTTAGTGTTGTCCAGTCCAAGGAACTCCAAACTCTTCTAAAGAAAATGAGGAGAATGATGATAAGGAGTTCGAAGACAGATCTAAAGAACGCAAAGCTAGGAAGTCAAGGGTGAACTTGAAATCTCATCCCTTTCACTATCGTTAGTGGTAGAGTTAAGGGAAAGTGAAGGCTCAGAACACAGAGCTCTACACTTGCATAAATCATATCGTAAAGTTCCTCTCGTAGAAAAGGGGCCGAAATCAAAGAGCTTTGCCAAGGTGCTTGTCGTACAAGGCTAGTGCGGTGACCATCTCCATCCCCAAAAGTTTTAAAATGCAGGATATCACTTAATACGATGGTACTACCGACCCTTAAGAACACCTGTTATTCTTCAAAACAACGGTAACTGAGATAATCCAATGATAGAGAAAGTTGAGTCAGTGATGGTCAAGAAGTTAGGTAAAACCCTATAGAGTAAAGCACTAGTCTTGTATTCTCGTTTACCTAAAATTCTATAAAATATTGTAACATGTTGGTAGATAGTTAGGGCTCAAGTTGGAGCTATGAAATAACTACTCTACACTGGGGACATCTTCAAGAAAAAGTAGGGAGACATAAACGTGAAGTTCTTGGCTTGGTGAAATAAACTTGACCTTTGAGACTTGAGAGAAGATCTTGAGAAGAAACCCTAATCTCGTTCTTGAGAGTCTACCATACGACTTATGCAATGGTACGACTAGCCTCCACGACTCATAAGCTTGGCAGTCTCTAGGATGGTACACACTGATCAACCTACGAGTTTAATATCTTGATCATACGACTCTTAACCCCCCACTCGTATCTTGGACAGATTCTCAAGGAGTTTTCATTGATGTTCTTACGACTTGGACTCATATGACTCGTACCCTTCTTGACAAGTCCTAGTGTCAAAGTCGTACCTTTAACAGATTGCCCACCATGCCATACTACTTTGGATACGATATCAATATACCACTCATATGTTGTGCATATGACTCAAATGATGATTCGTATGATAGACATAATACTTTTATAGACGGGGTGTTACAATATCCCCCTTTGGAAACATTCATCCTCGAATGTGGCATCACTTAGGACTAGAAAAAGGATCAATCATACTAACAACTAACTTTTAAACAATCTTACATCTATCATAAGGATCCAACCACATACCACATATGATATGACTCAAAAATACTTAAACAGACTTAAATAAAGAGAGTTTTGGCTGAAAATAACTATTACCTTCAGTAGAAGCTGAGTTGGAAGAAAAAAGATGAGGATACTTGGACGCCACGTCTAATTCAACTTCCCAAGTGGACCCTTCAACTGACTGGCTTCTAGAGAAATTTCACAGATGCTACCTCCTAATTTCTTAGCCTTTGGAACTGCCTATCAAGTATCTCAATCGGAATCTTCTCATATGACAGTTATCCTTGACCCCAATACTCCCTAGAAGAACTATTAAGAAAGGATTTCTAATGCACTTCTTGAGAATCAAAACATGAAACACGGGATGAACCATAACTAACTCAGATGGAAGATTCAATTCATAAGCCACCTCTCCAATACACTTCACTATCTCATATAAACTAATGAACTGCGGACTCAACTTCCCTTTCTTTCCAAATCTCATTATTCCTTTCATAGGTGACACTTTCAGGAATACCCAATCTCCTAATTCAAACTCGAGTTCTTTTCTTCTCACATTAGCATACAAATTCTGATGACCTTGAGAAGTATTCAACCTTTCACGAATCAATTGAACCTTAGTCATATCTTCAAGAATAGAATTCATCTCAATCAATGCCACTTTTCCAACCTCAAATCATCCTATGGGTGATCTACACCTACGCCCATATAGTGCTTCAAATGGAGCTATCTGAATGCTAGCATGATAATGTCATTATAAGCAAACTCAATCAATAGAGTGGTTGTCCTAACTTACTTTTAAATCTAAAACACGCGACCTCAATATGTCTTGTAGTGTCTAAATTGTGCATTCAGCCTGACCATCAGTCTACGGATGTAAAGTAGTCCTAAGCTTATCCTTTTACCAAGGCCTTTTTAAAAAGATTGTCAAAACTGCAAAGTGAATTGTGTGCCTCTGTCTACAATAATGGATAAAAGTATCCCATAAAGCCTTACTGACTGCGGATATACATTTGAGCATAATCCGCTGCTATGTCTGAAATCTAGACAGGTAGGAAATGGGCTTACTTAGTCATTTAATCTACTATAACCCAAATTGAGTCATACTGATGTCTTGTACGAGGCAACCCTGTGATGAAATCCATATTCACTACTTCCTACTTCAAAGTAGGGATACTAGTCTCTTGCATCATACCTCCCGGCCTCTGGTGTTTAACCTTTACTTGCTGATAATTTGGACACTTTGCCACAAACTCTGTTATGTCCCTCTTAATACCATTCCACCAAAATATTTCTCGCAGGTCTCGATACATCTTAGTAGCACCCGGATGAATGAAATACCTCGAACTATGAGCCTCGGATAATATCCTTTACCTCAACCCTTCTATAGTTGAAACACACAATCTACCTCGATAGTGAAGTACACCATCTCCCTCTTGGGAGAAAATTTCAACCTTCTAGTGCTGGACTGCTTCCAATGTCTAACTAAGTATTGGATCATTTTACTGCTTCTCCTTCACTTCCATTACCAAAGATGATTCCGAACCATTCTGTACTACTACCCCCCCATCATTAGTGTCGATCAAAAAAACTCCCAAATGGGCTAATTCATGCACTTCTTTGGCCAATTCTCGTCCTTTCTCCCTCATATAGGCCATAGTACCCATGGAAAACCTACTCAGTGCATTAGCTACCACATTGGCCTTACCCGAATGATAGAGCATATTTATGTCGTAATCTTTCAGCAACTCCAACCATCTTCTTTAACGAAAATTCAACTCCCGCTAAGTAAATACGTACTGAAGACTCTTGTGGTCAGTGAAAACATCAACATGCACACCATAGAGGTAGTGCCTCCAAAATATTAAAGCAAAAACCACGGTAGCTAACTCTAAATCGTAAGTTGGGTAATTATTTACCAAAACTTACATTTACCCAAAAAGGTAATAAATTCCAACCAAAACTTACATTTACCAAACTTTGCATATAATTGATGATCCTTAAGGGTCTGTATCACTATTCTCAAATAGTCTGCATGCTCTTTCTCACTTTTGGAATACTTCAGTATATCATCTATAAAGACAATGACAAACATGTCTAAGTACTACTTGAAGACCCTGTTCATCAGATCCATAAAGGCTGCAGGAGCATTTGTTAGTCCAAACGACATAACCACAAACTCAAAATTGTCGTTCCTCTTTCAAAAGGCTATTTTCAAAATATCTTGCTCCCTGACTTTCAATTTATGATATCCCAATCTAAGGTCACTTTTAGAGAACCACTAGGCACCCTAAAGCTGATCGAACAAATCATCGATTCTAGGAATGAGGTACTTATTCTTGATGGTGACCTTGTTTAGCTGTCTATAATCTATAAACATTCTGAGAGTGCCATATTTCTTGCGTACGAATAGGATTGGACCACCTTACGGAGAAATACTGGATCTAATGAAACCCATATTTAAGAGATCTTTAAGCTGTTCTTTTAACTCTTTAAGTTTAGTGGAGCCATACGATAAGGAGGGATAGAGATGGGCTGAGTATCAGGAAGAAAATTAATACTGAACTCTATTTCTCTATCTGGAGGTACCCTTGGAATATCTTTGGGAAAAATCTCCAAAAAACCCAAACTGACCGAACTATCGAGACCTCAGATTTAGTATCTTTGACTTGGACTAAATGGTAAATACACCCTTTTGATATTAATTTTTGGGCCTTAAGGTAAGAGATGAAACAACCTTTAGGAGATATTGAACCACACTCTCACTCAAAAACTGCTTCATTAGGAAACTGGAACTTCACCACGCAGGTGTGACAATCTATCAATTCATAGCATGAATGGAGCCAATCTATGCCCAAAATAACATCAAAATCTATCATTTCTAACTCTATTAGGTCAGTTAGTATGATCTTATGGAGAGACGTAATAGGACACTCCCTATAAACTCATCTGGCAACAACTGAATCACTCATTGGGGTGGAGAATAAGAAGGGCATAAAGAGATTTTTAGGACATACCCAAAAATTCATAGCAACCAAAGGATTTATATAAGAGAAATTTGATCCTAGATCTAACAACAACATAAACTTCAAGATAAAAGGTACGAAGCATACTAGTGACTACATCTAGTAAAATCTCTTACTCTTGGCAAGATGGAAAAGCATAAAATCAATTTTGGCGTTGACCGCCACCGGTGCTGGAAGACGGGCCTTGGGGAGTAATTGGGCGGCCTGGCCGAGGTGCTGCAATAGTAGCCCGAGTCTGGGGATGAGTATCTCTGCTTCTCTGCTTAGTACACGGGCACTCCTTGATACTGTGGCCTATCTTACCACAACCATAAAAAACCCCTTTGCTCATTAAACACTCACTAGAATGAGTCCTTCCATACTTAGCATATGTTGGGAAACTAGGCCTACCAACTACACCATTTTGAGATCTAAAATTTGAGGTCTTGCCCCATTGCTCCTGCATGGTTTTGGGTATTGGGGCACTAGATGAAAATGGCACAGACACTGATAAATAACCTTGAAACTACAAATGGCTTCCCCCTCCCGACCTTGGCTAACTAAAACTCAAATTATCTAGTCCTAACTCTCTTATTCTTCTACTCTTTTTCCTTTAAATTTTCTGCCTTAATCTATTAAGCACGAGTCATCAACCTAGCAATATCCATGTCCCCAATCAGCATGGCAGTCCTACACTTCTTGACCACTAAATCAGATACCCTAGTAACAAACTTTCTCATATGAGATCTAGAATCAGCTAACAACTCAGGTGCATACTTAAACAACTGAGTGAACTTAAGGCAGTACTCCTTCAACGTCAAGTTCATAAACTCCTCCACCTTAGCCCCCCTTATCTCACGTAGAAATAATATGTCCAGAAAAGCATTCTAAAATACCTGCCAACTCACAAGAGTTGCATTCTTATCTATACCTTTCTTCCACACCGTAACCCAATCATAAGCAACATCCTTAAACTTATAGGATGCCAATTCTACACTCTCTTCTTTAGTAACATGCATAATCTGAGTTATCTTCCTCATCTCATCAATAAAGAACTTGGGTCCTTATCCACCTTTGACCCATAGAACTCAGGTGGATTCATTTTTATAATGTACCGAATCTAGGATGCAGTCAAAGTACCATTCTCTTAAAGTTGGACCGCTGCCTGCTGGTTTCCCTGAATATTGGCAGCCACATCTTGAGACAACACTTGAAAAATAGCCTAAAATTTAGCATGTGATACATTTTTATATAAGGGGTTGGCATGCAGGGCCAGTTGATCAGCATCTCTACGTGCGTTGGCTCAGTGAGGAAGCATATTCTGTTATATAAAATCATAAGTTAAGGCAGATAGAGACAACTATAAGCACATAGATCATGAAAGAATTGATGATTCCTAACTTTTTTCATAGCCTTTTTTGCTTATAAATGTGTTGTGCTTCACATCCGTGATTAATTAAAACCCTAAAAATGGCGCATGCAAAATCATCTTTTTTTGAACTGGTTTTTCGATCACAATGGCAACCACGTCCGGTGGATAGAGCCCACTAGATGAATCACAAAATAAAAATATAGAAAGAGATTGTTAAAATAATCTAGAAGCTCCAAAATATACTGATTTGCTGAAAAGTAAACCTTACGTGCATGAAACTACTAGGGTTTCTTTAAACCTGTCATTATGGTGCATGGAGAACCATCAGTTACTTGGAAATCGTCTGAGGTTACAAACTTGATTATTCAAGAGAATTTGCGATATGCAATCATTGGTTAATTCTCTTATGGCAAACTGGATATTAATGAGCTTAGGAAAGTAATCCCTAAGCAATGTGGGATTAAGGGACAATTCTCAATTGACGTGCTTGATACAAGACACATATTGATTCGGTTAAGCCAATTGAAAGATTAAGTTCAATTGCTCTCTACCAGTGCATATTATATTATGGCTAAGGATTTGTATTGGCAAATAAGGACACTCAAGTAGGATACATGACTTGAACCGGATGTAGAAACCATGATTGGAGTAGCATGGATCTCCTTACCAGACCTACTACCTAATTTTTTTGCCATGAAAGCAATATTTTTTATTGCATCAACAGTAGGCAAACCCGTAATGGTAGATATGGCTACTAAAAACACACAAGGCCAAGCTGTGCATGAGTAAAGGTAGAGGTGGACTTAGTAGCTAAAATACCTCACAGAGTGAAGATCAATGAGGAGAATGAGGTCAATGGAGAGGTTAAGTCAAAATGACTTCATATCCAGTATGATCACAAACCTAAGTATTGCAAAGAGTGCTGCTTGCAAGGACATGATGAGGATTCCTATTGGAGTCTTCACCCAGAATTATTTGAACATGTTCAAAGTCAAAAAGAACAAAAAGACAAAGTTAAAGAGGATGACACTGAGCAGAAGAATGAAAAGAAGAAGGCAAGTACGGAGAATAACAAAAAGCAATGGATGGAAAGAAAGAGAAAATACAGGAAAGACCAATATGGTCATATACTGGGAGAAGTATAGGAGAAGACAGCTGAAATTAAAACATCAAATATAATTGATATTTTAAATCAAGAAAAGGTAGAAGATTATCATTCTAGTATTACATAGGAGAAGGAAAGAACTAAAGACTGGGTCAATAAGAGCTTTGGAAAATCAGAGACAATACCAGTAGAAGGGATTCAAACTAGCAATGAAGGAATAAAGAATATAGCCAAGGGCAAAAAGTAGAAGGAAAAGCAGTACAATTAAAAGACAAGTAGTAGGAACAAGAACAACAACAATCAAAGGAGGATGAAGAACCTCAAAATGTTTTAGTGGAAATAATGTTAAGGGAAAATGATGCTACGGAGAATACACAACAAATTATGGAGGATGTAGTATCATTGGCAATTGAGATAGGGAATATGATGGACATTACTAATAGCATGAAGGAGGACCTGGATACTGAAGATTTGGGGGATAATATTGCAGATACAACAGTGGGAGAAGATTTATCTCCAAAGTAGATTAAGTCACTGAAAGCCAAGAATGGTAAGCAAACCAAGAAGAGTAAGAATATAATAATAAGTCCAAAGCATATAAGGAGTTTTACATCAAAATCATCCTCAAAATAAATGCTTTAATATGGAACATCAGGTCTGTGAATACACAAAAGGCATTTACAAGGTTGATTACAATGCATAGAAGATACCAATTTGGATTCATAGGTCTTATGGAACCATTTCAGGAAGGTCAATGTATAGATGAGTATAAGAGAAGGTTTGGAATGCAATATGCAGTAGTCAATATGGCAGGTAAGATTTGGGCATTTATGGAATCCACTATAGTGTACTGTCATTAGTGATGAGGAACAACAACTTTCTCTTATATTAGAAAATAAAACTACAGGAGCAGTGGTGGTGATTGCATTAGTTTATGAAAAATGCACTCAACTTAAAAGATTGCAGTTGTGGGAATCTCTTGGGACTCTGAATGATACAATAAATAAAGCATGGCTGGTTGGTGGGGATTTTAATGTAATAAGTCATGAAGAGGAGAAACTTGGTGGACTACCAATGAATTTTGAGGAGACACAAGATTTCAACCACTGTATTAGTATTTGTAATTTAGAGGAGATTTATTTCAAAGGGAGCAAATATACATGGTGGAATGGCAGAATACATGGGGAATGCATATTCAAGAGGCTGTACAAAATTCTCTCTAATGATAAGCTACAAGAAATTTTCCCTATTATGGAGGTTGAAAATCTAGTTAGGAGTGACTCTGACCAAGCCCCTATGTTTCTATAGTGCAATACTCAACAGGATCATCTAGTTAAGCCATTTAGATTTCTTAATTTTTGTCTTAAAGAAGACTCTTGTATGGAAGTAATTAAGTAAAACTGGAAGTTGGAAGTAGAAGGAATTCTTTCATTATTTTTCATCAAAAGCTTAAGAAGACTAAAGTTGCATTAACTTAGTGAAGTAAGCAAAACTTTTGAAATATATTACAAGAGATTGCTACACTGGAAGGATGATCAAGGTAAGGGAGAAACAGTTTGAAGAGGATATAATAGGTGATAATAAAGCTAACTTGTTCAAGGCACAAGCTGAACTAGCATCACAACTAAAAAGAGAAGAGGCATTCTGGAGGCAAAAAATAGGTTTTGAGTGGTTCAAGGATGGAGAAAAAGATACAAGATTCTTCCATGCAATATTAAAAGGAAGAAGGGCAAGGTTAGGAATGAAAAAAATTAGAATAATGAAGGTGTTTGGTTAGAGAATCAGGAGGATATATTAAAGCTGCTATTAGTTTCAATGAGAATCAATTCCTAAAGCAAGATGATGCGGAGGATTTTACAATGCTGGATGTGCCACCAAGAGTGGTAACAGAAACACAAAATACAGAATTAAAGAGGGTCCCAACAATTGAAGAAGTAAGAGGGGCAATCATGGGATTGAACAGAAATAGTACTGGATGACCAGATGGTATGACTGGAGCATTCTTTCAGGATTCTTGGGACATTATAGCTAATGATCTACACCAAATGGTAATAACCTTAATCTGTGGTTATGAACTACCAAGATTTATCACACTCACCAAATTGGTGTTGCTACCAAAAAAGGTAGTCGTGAATACATTTTTAGACCTAAGACCTATTTCACTTAGAAATTTTGGGAGTCAAATATTCTCAAGAATTATTCATGAAAGAGTTAAGTGTCTATTGCCTGACATTATGTCTGAAGAACAAGCTAGATTTATACAAGGGAGAAGTATTGTTGAGAATATATTGGTAGTGCAAGGGATAGTGTCTGAAATCAGAAAGAGGGGAAAACCACCAAACATGGTCATAAAGTTAGATATGATGAATGCATATGATAGAGTGGAGTGGATCTTTCTGACTAAGATATAATATTCAGGCTGTTGTCTAATAATTAGTACTCATTGTTATTGAATAGAAAACCTAAGGGATTCTTTCAATCATCCAAAGGGATTAAGTAAGGGGTCCTTTTATATCCTACTTTATTCATCACTACAGCAGAGGTATTATCCAGAGGTTTGAAGGAATTATTGCTAAGGAAGGAATTCAAGATGTTTGGCATGACTAGGGGAAGCCCAAAACTCAATTATCTTGCTTTTGTAGATGATATGATCATTCTTTATAAAGCTGAACTGGGGACTTTACAACTACTAACAACAACGTTGGAAAGGTATAAAAGGGTTTCTGGTTAGAAAATAAATGAATATAAGAGTGCATTGTACTTACACAGTAGTGCATCCAATGGAGCAATGGTAATAGCAGAAGTAGCTACATGAATATTGAGGTAGGATTCATTCAATTAACTAGGTTGTTCAGTGTTCTATATGAGGAAGAATAAGCTCTACTACTAATACCTCATTAACAGAATCAACAATAAATTACAATCATGGAAGGGTAAGCTTTTATCCTTTGTAGGGAGGGCTGTGTAAATTAAGCATGTACTTCAGAGTATTCCCATACATTGTCTGTCATTCATGAATCCCCCTAATAATGTTCTATCATCTATTCAAAAATACTTTGCTAGGTTTTTCTGGAGTAGTACTGTAGGAGGAAGAGGTAGACATTGGGTAGCCTGGTCTAATCTATGTTTACCAGAAGAAGAGGGTGGTTTGGGATTTAGATTAATTCAAGATGTATCCACAATCATGTTCTATAAATTATGGTGGAACCTTAGAATAAAAAAATCAATTTGGAATGAGTTTATGTTGAACAAATACTGCAAAAAGCTACATCTAAAGAAGGTGACATGGAAAGTAAGTGGTGGGTCCCAGGTTTGGAAGAAGATGCTGCAAGTAAGAAACCTCATTAATCATCTTATTAATTGGAAAGTAAGGATAGGAAATTCTTATATTTGGTTTAATAATTGGAGTGGAGTAGGGGACTTCTATTCTATTATGAAAGATAGCGAAGAATGGGATGGTAAATATCAAAGAGTTATAGACTTGGTACAGAATGGAATGTAGAATTATTAAATGAACTGTTTATTGTGGAAGTAGTAGATCACATAAAGCAGAAGGTATATCCACCTCAAAAAACCATAAAAAAAGACATACCAATATGATAACTGGAAGCTAGAGGGAAATTTAGTGTCAAGTCATCATGGAAATATGTCAGACATAGAGAAGACATAGATGACTTCTACAAATAACTATGGATAAAAGGTTTTCCATTTAAGATTGTATTTTTTATGTGGAGAATATGTAGAGTTAAGGTATCAGTGGATGCTACTATCAGGAGGTGGGGAGTAGAGGGACCTTCCAAATATTGGTGTTGCCAGAATTTAGCATAAAAGACAGTGTATCATATGTTGCTAAGATCTGATTATGCTAATACGACTTGGTCCTACTTCTCTTTTTTTATAGGTATAAATATTCAAGGATTTATTTTGAGGAATACAATATATGATTGGTGGAATACACATGTTAAGCCAAGGGAGAGAATATATTTCAGAGCCATACCAGGGATGATTATGTGTGAGTTATAGCGAAGAAGGAATGCATTGAAAGATGAAGGGAAGGGGGTATCACTACAAAGGCTAATTTTTAATGTAACCAGACATTTGGGGATGATACTTAAGGTTAGAAAACCTACTTTATATTTCTCATTTGAATGGCTACTAATTTTACATCAGCTTAGTCAGTTGAAGCCTAGAATTAAAGTAACATCAGTTCTATAGGAGCAACTATGGATTGGTTGGATCAAGTATAATACTGATGGTATTTCAAAGGGAAATCCAGGGAGTAGTTCTTGGGCTTTTATCTTAAGGGATTCAAATGGAGATTTAGTTCATGAAAAAGGAGATTTAATAGAGGGTACAAACAATATGGAAGCAAAGGCTATGGCTATTCTAAATATAGCAAGACATTGTAGTTCATCAAAGCAAGACAAATTTATCATACAGACTGATTCATTACAAATGTAGAAGTTATTAGTAAGGGAATGAGAGATGCCATGGAAGTTAGAAGACACAATCAAACAAATATGGCAATTACTAGCTACCAAGCAGGTTCAGATAATGCATATATACAGAGAAGGCGACCAACTAGCAGATTACTTGGCCAATATAGCATTGGAAAAGGAGTCCTTTATAGACACAATATTCCAACAGTTACCAAGCATAGGCAGAAAGATCCTAAATAGTGATAAGCACCAATGTTCATACTTAAGCTTAGCAGTATCAAAAAGATAGACATAATGGGGAGGCTATTGCAAAGATATCCACATGCATCACATTTACAACCTCAAAAGGCATACAAAAAGAGGAAAATGCTACTTATCCTAACTACACCAGCCAACAAACAAAGGAATCTTAGTAGATTGGGGGTCCAGAGGTCAGATCTTCATTTTGTACAGTTGAGGATTTTGATATCATTCGATCATCAATGGGTTTGAGCATCTTACAATCTCTATCCCTTGACCAACTATACAAGAAAGACGTGGTTAAATTTTTTTGTTAGGAGAAAGGAACAAACACAATGGGAGATGATGCTTACCAGGATTAAATACCAAAGCTCAATAGACTAGACCCTTCAATTTAGCATAAAAAATCTTCACATATGACCTCACACTGTAGATCTTAGCTAAAGAAAAAAAGAAAATAGTATCAACAGGCAAGCATAAAATAAGAACCAATGAAGAAGAGGAGAAAGAGAGCTTACTCTTACAAGCTAGACATAGAACTGAAGCGGCAAAACTAGGGCACAATGTTTAAGACCCAAAGAAGAAACATCACAAGCTGAGGATTCTCAAAGTCAGCCATAACAAAGGAAGTAGAAAGCTAAGAGGAATAAAGGAGCTGACTTAGCCCATTTTAGAAACCCTATCCACCCTTATATTTGTGTTGTTTTTTCCTTTTTGGATCGGGTCTCTTTTTTGGACCGGTCTAAATTTTATTTTAGATATTTTTTGTATTTTGAGTATGTGGTATTGAAAGGGTTGCTATATTCAATACAAAAATATTTTTGATTATTAATAAAAGTACAAATTAAACAAAAAAATCCACGATCAAGACTCTATGTGACGTGACTTGTCTGACTCCCTAGGACTCTTTAAACCTTAGGCTCTAATACCAAGTTTGTAACACTTCGTAAGCACCCCCTGGACGTCACACAATGATTAGGTCTATGAATAGCCCCCAAATAACCCATGATATCTTTTTCAGTTCAAAACTCACGTATTTAGGATGGCTATTATATGAAGCAATCTAAAGATAAGCAATCTCATAACTTAAAGCGAATCTTTAACTTGGAAATCATTGCACGAACTTCTTGAACTTAAACTTAAACATTCACTATCATACAAGCCTCTACTAATAACTAGAGAGCCACTAGGACAAACACCAGCTGCCTCAAACATAAAACTGAAATTAAATAGTTAAGTACTATCATCCATAAAGGAAATCTAATAAACTGGGCCCTCAAACTATGAGGACTCACCACAAGTAGGGATGCAAGTAATGATGCCAAAGTCACTCGTGCTACTAAAAATGGTCACCAGAACCTACATTATGAGACAATGTAACACATAAACATATATGTGGATCAATACCTCTGGATGAATGCATAAGTAAAACAATAACTGAATAAGTTTACAAACATTCAAATGATGCAAGCTAAACGTAAATGAATCACCTTGGACTTGAGTAAAACTTAAGACTGCATAATCATAAATCTTAAATAACGAAGCATTAGAATAACTTAGTGATCTATAACTATAAGTTTATTAAAATCTTTGCTTATGGTAGATTCTTCTAACCGACATAAACCACGTGAGATACCATGGAGTCCAATGTCTTACCCATACTGGGGAGAGCTGTCCTACCCTTTCCATCAGAATAGAACCTTAACTTAGTGATCACCATTCATAACTTCATCCATATTGGGAAAAAAACTTATCCTACGTTGGGTCATAGTTTTCAGGAATTTAGGATATGCACATCCACATTCCCTTCTTGGTGCTAAATACAACTCCCAAAATATATACATATATGTGCTTATACCTAATAAATCCACCTTGAAATAGCATAAGGGCTTATATACTAGAAATTAATTATGCTTTTCCTTTCTTTAAATCATAATCAAAATTAACAATTGTGGATTTTAAGTCTTATTATTTAATCAAGAGATCAAACTTTTTTGTTAACTTAGTTCTTATACATAAACCTTAAATCTCATACTTTCTTTCATATAAATTGTAATAAAATATCATGCATAAAATTTAATTGGAAATCTTTAATTAGTGTTTCAGATCAAACTCATGATATTTAAACCATAATAGAGAATCTTCAAGTCAAAACATAAATAGATGAGAACATGTATTTAATACTTCAATCAAGTGATAATTTCATAAAATCAAGACAAGATAATTTGGTTATGAACCCTAATTGCAATTTATATAACTTTGACTTTAAAACAAGTTTTGGGCACAAGAATGAAAGAATGTCCTTGTTCATAAACCTCACATACCTTGAAGTTCTTGGCTTGGTATAGTAAACATGACCTTTGAGACTTTTGGAGATGATCTTGAGAAGAAACCCTCATTTTGTTCTTGAGAATGGGACACATGTGCATAGCCATCACACGTGGCTAAAGTCAAACAAAAAAATAGCTCAAACTTTTTTTTTTTGAGTTCCACTGCAAAAGTCTTTTCTTATAAAATAAGCCACTCTATAAGGGAAGATGCTGACCAAAAGCAATGGAATAAGAGATTTTGTGTTGTTTAATTAATGGAAAAAAGGGGAAAAGTAATGCCTCTCCTTAGTATAGGGTCGTGAGTTGGGAGTTATAATCGGTTAAAGACAAAAAGGCCCTAAACTTAGCTTTTAAGAACTTACTCTCTAATACTTATGAGTCTTCTATATGAATCATATCCAATGGTATGACTAGCTTCCATGACTCGTAAGCTTGGCAGTCTCTAGAGGGCACACACCGATCAACCTACGAGTTCAACCTATGACTCATATCATGCTCACAGAACTCTTAACCCCTCACTTATATCATGGATAAATTCTCAAGAAGTCTTCGCTGATGTTCTTATGACTTGGCCTCATATGACACGCACCCTTCTTAATGAAACCTAAGGTTAAAGTCGTACCTTTAACAGATCGCCTACCATGCCATACTAATTCAGATACAACTTCAACATACCACTTATATGTTGTGCATATAACTCAAGGTATGGGTTGTATGATGGACAAAAAACTTTTAGAGATAGGGTATTACACAGAAAGATATAAATCTTCATCAGAGAAAGTGGATAGAGTTGTTGAAAGATTATGATATGAGTGTATTATACCATCCGGTTAAGACCAATGTTGTGGATAGCACTATTATTAGATTGTCTATGGGAAGTGTTTCTTATATTGAGGATGAGAAAAAAGAGTTTGTTCATAAAGTTCATATCTTGATAGAATGGGAGTCAGTTGGTTGATTCACTGAAGGTAATATTTTGGTTCATAATGATTCAAAATCTTCATTCATAGCTGAGGTGAAGAAAATACAAGATATTGATCCTATTTTTCTTAGGTTGAAGGAAATAGTCCAAAGTCAGAAGGTTGAGGTTTTCTCATAAAGAGGAAATGGTGTTCTTTATTGTCAGGGTAGATAATATGTTCTGGATGTAGATGACTTAAGACAACGAATGCTCATAGAAGCTTATGGGTCTTAATATTCTATTAACCTAGGAGACACTAATATGTACCTTTATTTATGGGAGGTCTATTGGTTGAATGGCATAAAAAGATATTGCAGAATTCACGATGAAATGTCCAAATTGCCAACAAGTTAAGGTTGAGCACTAGGGAACTAGTGTTATGCCTTTGGATATCTATATTACTACCTGAAAGTAGCAAATGGTGAATATTTACTTTGTTATGGGGTTGCATCCCAGTCATCGACATCATGATTCTATTTGGGCTATCATGAACTGAATGACTAAGCCCATTTCCTACTAGTTAAGACTTCATATTTAATTGAGGATTATTATAGAATCTATCTTAGAGAGTTGGTGAAATTTTATGGAGTGTCTTTGACCATTATTTTAGATAGAGGTACTCAGTTTACCTCCCAGTTCTGGAAGACCTTTCAGAAAGGTCTTGGTATCCAGGTTTATCTTAGTATGACTTATCATCTGCAGACAGATGGCCAGGTAGAAAGGACTTAGAGGATATATTGAGAGCACATGTGATCGATTTTGAGGGTATCTAAGATGACAATTTGCCTTTGATTGAGTTTTCTTATAATAATAGATATCTGTCCAGCATTCAAACGACCTTGTATAAAATACTTTATGGTAGGAGGTATAGATATCCTACTGGTTGGTTTGAGGTTGGTGAAGCTACATTGATAGGGATAGATTTACTTCATTAGGCTATGGAGAAGGTTCAACTGATTAGTGAGAGGCTAAAAATAGATTAGAGTCATTAGAAGTTCTATGCATCTATTAGGAGGAAGGAACTGGAGTTTGCTATTGGTGATTTAGTTTACTTGAAAGTATCACCCATGAAAGGGGTGAAAAGATTCAAAAAGAAAGGGAATCTTAGTCCTTGCTATATTTGTCCTTATAATATTTTGGGTTGCTATGGAAATGTAGCCTATGAGTTGACACTGCCTGAAGATTTAACATCAGTGCATCCCATTTTTCATATGTTCTTTTTAAAGAAATGCATTAGGGATCCAACATCAGTTGTTCTTTTAGAGAGTGTGGGCTTGAAAGATAGTATCTTTTACCAAGATGTCCAGTTGATATTCTTGACTATCAGGCTCATAAGCTAAGAAATAAGGAGGTCGCTTTAGTAAAGCATCTGTGATGAAATCAGCCAGTTGAGGGAGCTACTTAGGAAACAAAGACAGATATTACGATCAAGTACCTCATCTTTTCTTTTTAAACTCAATTGCATCTTGACGTAATGGTTTCCCTTAACTAATTAATTCTTTCTATCTTATGTTACTCAACTATTCTTATGTCATAACATATGTTCATGAGTTTGGTTCAATCCACGCTATCTTTATAGACTCAGTTATCATGTCAGTATTCATCTCTTAGAAATTTAGTATGGGATTTTAGCCCTTTCTCTAACATTTCAACTTAGTTTTTATTCAGGACAAATGACCCCAAGGGGAGATATTGTAACACTTTAGAAATTCAAGACAAGATTAGAACCATTCTTCAAGTTTATGTAGAAATAAAAATTCATGTATTTATAGAATGATAAATGATTTAGACATGTATATAGGCCATAAATAACTCCAATCTCATAGCCAATTCAAAACCTCTCTTACTGATTGACTTCTTGTGAAGTATCTTGTTACAATCAGTTTTAAATAAGAACAACTTCTAGATTCCAAAGAGTTTTTATGCTTAAAACCCACCAAATAATAGATATTTGAATTATCTTTCCAACTCACATGGTTTTATCTTAATACAATATTGGAATAAAAAGTTATGACCATCCTACTAGAAGCACTATCAAAGCTATTGGTGATGATATTCATAACCCACGACTCGTAAGGTGACACTACAGGTCCTCATCATACTATGCGAATCATAGTGTGACTCATAGTCAAGATAGAGGGAAGCAAAAATTAAGTCCCTGGGCTACTACTAAGGTTACAACTTATAGCCAGGCCGTATGAATCGTCACGTGAGCCATCGGGACTGCTTTCAATAGTTTTTTAGATGATTTTAAATGGGTTGTTTGGTCTTTTTCAACTCTTTTAACACAAAAGTTATGTTGTTTAAGCTCCCCAAGGTCTGTATAACTATTTTAAAACATCTTCAAGTCCCCATTACTCATAATTTATTTGATACTTAGAAAATTTAGAGAGAAAGGAACAATTTGCTTCTCCAAGAAAGAACTAGGGTACTTCAACTTTCGGCTTCAAATTCAAAGATTTCATTAAATTTTTCATCCTCAGGTATGTGAGATTTCATTAATGGGTCCCCTTTCAGCTATTGTGTCCCAAATTTAACTCAACTCTTCAATTATAATTCACCCTTTATGTTTAGGGTTTTCACGAAAAAGTGCAAATTTATTTAGTTTAGGTTTTTTCTTTGAATAAACCATAAATATATGTTTTCCCATAAATTTAATCATATTTCCATACTCGTGATTATGAAATCCCATTAATTGATAAATTCTTGATTTCGAGCTTGAGTTATTAAATTCCTTATTACGTTTAGAGTATAGCATTTCATGATTAAATGCATTCTTCAAATATGGTGGGTTATGAACACCCGATGACCTAGGATATCACGCATTGTAGGTTGAATATCCAGTTTTTCTATTTTTATGATTTAGAGTGCTTTCAAAAAAAGCACTTATCATTTAGTTTGAGAATATTATTGTTGTTGAGCATTTCAGTATATCAGTTTACTTTCCATTTGGAGTAGTACTTAGCACCCAAGAGGATAAAGTTTCAAATAACCCAAGTCCCAAACTACGTGCCACCATAGTTTAAAGGGGTACTCATTAGTTGAGAGTGTCCCCATTTTCCTTAATGGTCTCTGTAAGACCCCACAAAATTCTAAGTTTAACTCAGTCTTTCGAGCTTGCTAAGGGGTCCCAGACTTGCCAAAGCTTAGCTAAGTATTCAAACTTAGTGTCATTTTGGCCTTCGTAAGTTGGCAACTCTATTTCATGACCTCTATGACCTTAAAATATCAATCTTTAGGTTAATTCATGATCAGGAATGTCAGTAGGTGTTCCCGAATGAGTTTTGTATTTTTCAAACCTCATTTGAATCAGTTTTGGGAATCCAAAAAGTGTATCAATGCGATCTCGGTGCGGCGCATCAGCCATCGCGTCGATCAGTATTTTCCTTGGCTCCCAGTGGCAATTTTTAGTTAATCAATGCAGACTCAATGTGGCGCATTGGCTATCACGTCGATGCCAACGACGCGGCGCGTCGGTTTGCACGTCGATGGTTCAATTTTCAGTCATTAAAAAACTGCGTCTTTGGGGGTAATTGGGTCTTTTTCCAACGTCCTTCAGCCCCCATAACAAGAGAATTAGCCCTCAATTAGCATATTATATTCATTCTTTCTAAAAATACTCAAGAACAAAGGAGATTAAATTTCAAATTCAAGGCTCACGATTCCACAATTAATCTTCAGGAATTTAACAACCAAGGTATGTCAAGTGTTCATCCAAGGGGTCCTTCCACCCTTGGAGTCCAAGAAACTCTTTTAAATTTCAAGTAGCTTGATTTCATGCTTTTCATGATTTGGATTCAAATGTGTTCATGATTATAATGTTGATTGGATTTCTATTCCATGATTAAGTATAAGATTTATGTAAAAACAACTATTATGTATTTATTATCATGTGAAATCATGTTAAAGCCTTGAAATTTTGGTGCTCACGTGCTGATTAGTACTATGTTCATATATAATGCGTTCTAAGTGTTTGATGAGTTATTCATGAGAAGTAAATAATGAAAGTATATCAAGTTCGTATGTATTCAAGTTCATGTCATGCAAGTGTTTGCTAGAATGTTCCAATGAATAAATGATGATCAAGTAGTTATTTATCAAGTTTTAAGATTATGCCATGTCTTATAATTTATGCTATCGAGTACTGGGGGTATTTAATACCCAAAATTTAGCATATTACCTAAAGCCATGGTCAGTCTCAGGATAGTGTTAGTCATGTCATGATCAGTAGTACTTTCAGTCAGTTACAGAACTCAGGAAGAAATCAGTTGGCTCAATATCAGTCCAGTCCAATTTAGTATTTAGATCTGACCTCAGTAAATTCAATCAGTTAACAGAATTCAGCAGTATTTCGTCAGCCAATGTAACTCAGTAAACTCTGTTCAGTTCAATTGAATAGTGTGATTAGTAGCAGTTTAGTCCAGGTTAGAACAGTTTAGAAATCAGTCCAGTGTCTATTCAGTTGAGAGTTGGATTCAGCACCGAGTGAACCCAAGGATGGGGACTCACCTATCAGTAGAGGTTGTGAGCCTTAGAAGCAGTCCTTGTATTGCAGAACTACGTAGTCACCGTAGGTTGAGATATCAACCTGCTAGTTGAGGGTTGATGAGATGATCTACCTTCCAATTGAGGGTACCACTGATCTCATTTAGATCACCTTCTAGAAGAGGGTGACTCAACTTGTCTTTACCCATTGCACGGTACTGACACCCTTCTAATTGGGGTTACAGGTTAGAACCCAATCTATTCAGAAATGGGCATGTCGATTAGATGATTACCTCTCACAGTCTCATAACTGTCAAATACAATCACTCAACTCCGTATAGAACTTAGTATAGTTCTACACAATCAAGACTGTCAGATACAGTTATTAGTTATTAGTAATTTAGTATCAGTATACTCAGATATCAGTTTATCAGTATGCAGACTCAGTATTAGTGTTATCACGATCTCAGTTACAGTTTATGTATCCATGCATGTACTCTCACTCAGTTATATTAAAGACATTCAGTCAGTATTGTTCATGCATATGAACCATGAATTTTAGCCTATCTCACTTAGCATAGTAGTACACTCAAAGTACAGACACATACTTTTCTCTTATGCTATGATATTTTATATCATAGGTTCAGACGCATGGGCTCCCGAGCACCATTAGCAGTTCAAAACTTTAGTAGTTAAAGTTAATAGTGAGTCCTCATAGTTTGAGAACATGATCATTATTTTAGCATTTCAGTTTATTTCAGTAGCCGGAGTTAATTGGGGACTTGTCCCATCAACTCCATATTTCAGATAGTAGAGGCTTTTCAGACTAGAGTATTTTTTGATGGATGTTTCAGTTTGGTATTGTTATACCATATTCAGTTTTATTGTAGTATTGAACCTTATAGGATATTTTTCACCTAATTTCCATATATTTGCAATATTACTATTCAGTTATTGCAGCAGAAACTAGTCATGGGTTAGCTTGTGGTCCTTCAAGATTATGAGTACCGTGTAGTTCCTGGGGTATAGACTCGGGGCATTACAAACTTGGTATTAGAGCCTATGGTTCAACAGAGTAATAGGAAATATAAGAGCCGTATCTAGTAGAATCTTGTGCGTGGGTGTGTAGTGCGCCATACTTATGGACATGAGGCTGCAAGGTGTTTTAGGAAAAGTTTCCCTTCTTTCTGTATTCATGTCATGCGAGTGAGCATGATCTCCAGTTAAAATCCCTGTCTAATCCAAGTTTCCCTTTTATTTACAGAATATGCCTCCAAAGAAGACTAAGGGAAATGGAATGGGAGACCAGCCAGAACCCTATCTCGTCCAGCTAGATCCTATGGACAAACACGTCTCCCACGCTGAGTTCAGAGCAACTTTCACCACCCTAACTCATTTTGTGGCAGCCCAGAATGAACATCCAACTATTGTTCTAACCAACCTAGTGGCCAACACTGTTGCTGCTAGGATTTAGGATTTCATTTGAATGAACCCTCCAAGAAAGAGCCTTCAAGAAAGAGTTTTCCTAAGGTATGCAGTTGTTGATTCTTGGGTCCCTTTCATTGAAAAAGCTCAAGAACCCTTTTCTAAATTTTAAAGATCTTATGTTTTTGAGTTTTCATGATTCATGTGAGTTGAAATTGATGTTCATGCTATTATCTAGTTTTAATTCATGTTTTGTTTCTGAGGTTTCAAGCTTTGACCCTAGTATGTGATATTCATGTGATGTTCATGATAAACCCTTTTCAAGTTGCTTGTTAAGTGATGTGTTCACGTCAATTAACTGTAGAAATTGTTGAATAAGCAAAGCATGCTTCCCATATGTTTGATAAAATGCTTATGTGACGGAATTAGAGCCATTATAGCATGTTGACTAGAAATCCCCAATTGTGTACAAGCTCATGCATGCCAAGTGTTTGTTGAAAAACCTTAGTGAATGAATTGTGACATGATAGCATAAAATTCCCCAATTATGTATTCTTTAATGCATTCTAAGTGTTTGATTCAAGACCTTGTTGAATGGAGTATGAGCTAATAGCTTGTCTCCCTATATCATCACATGTTAATGATTTTCTAAATGCTTGAAGAGATGCTCTAGTGATTGTGATGGTGAATGAATGTCCATGGTCTTGATTATTCAAGAATGGTTGTGTTTTACTTTTATGTTACCGAGTCCTGGGGGTATTTATACGTGACAAATTAGCTACAATCTAGAGCCCATGTCAGTTTTTTTGATAATCTCAGTTAAGCCACAATTCTCAGAACTCAGTGAGTTATAAAAATTCTATACTCTCAGACAGATACAGAACTTAAGAAATCTCAGAAGTCTCAGTAATCTCAGTATCGCTAGTATTCTAGCCTCAGTTCAGTACTCAGCTCAGATCTAGTAGTATTTGAGTGTTCAGTTCAAACCTCAGTAGCATTCAAGTAATTTATTTAGAGCTTAGTATTATGCAGTCAGATAAAGAGATTCAGTAGTATTTCGTCAGATAACGAAACCAAGTATATTTAGTTTAACTCAGTCAGATCATTCGAGAAACATGATAGTATCAGATTCTACTCAGTTTAAGTTCAGTTACGAATTAGTTCAGAGTATTTTAGTTGGGAGTAGAAGCTAGCACCGAGCGAGTGTAGGGATGGCTGCTCTCCTTTAGAGAGGCAGATTTGTTAGGAGCAATCCTTAAACTTTAGAACTGTGTAGCCAGTGCAGGATACAGGAGTCACCCGTTAGAATAAGGCTTAACTATTACATTGCCTTAGGCTTGACTTCCTGTGAGGGTCACCCGTTAGAGAGGCTTGATCAGAGTTGAGGTCTTTACCTTTGGCATAATATTAACACCCTTACAGCTGGGGTTACAGGTTGGACCCTACCAGTTCAGATTTGGGGTATATCGATTAAGTAAGAACTCCCACAGTTGCAGTTTTAGTATCAATCTTCAGAGTAAAACTTAGAAATTAGGACTATCAAATATAGTCATCTATCTCAGTAAGGAACTTAGATTGTTCCATTGACTCATGGACCACCCACTTGATAGGCATGGTCCTACATAAATTTATTGAGTAATCTCATTATCAGATCCAGATATCACCCGTTAGATAGGCTTGATCTCAATCTCAGATTCAGTTGAGTAATATCATTATTAGATCCAGAGATCACCCGTTAGATAGGCTTGATCTCAATCTCAGATTTAGTTGAGTAATCTCATTTTCAGATCCAGAGATCACTCTTTTTATAGGCTTGATCTCAGTCTCAAATTTAGTTTATTAATCTCATTATCAGATCAAGAGATCACCTATTAGATATGTTTGGTATCAGTCTCAGATTTGGTTGAGTATTCTTATTATCAGATCCAGAGATCACCCATTAAATAGGGCTGATCTTATTCTCAGATTCAGTTGATTATTCTCATTATCAGATTTAGAGATCTTTTGCTAGATAAGTTTGATCTCAGATATAATCTCTTCTTATCATTGATAGTAGAGTCAGGGATCACCCGTTAGAGAGGTTTGATCTCTGATTCAAGCAGTTGAGAGTGGCAAACTCAGAATGCAGTCATTGATGTGAGTATCTTTAGTTAATCAGCTCCAGTAACATCAGTTTCTAAGATAACTCCCTAGAGAGGACTGATCTCAACTCAAGTACTCAGTTATCAATATCAGGAGATTCAGTTATTCAATATATCAGTACTAGTAGTAAGTTTAGATAATAGTAAATCAGTATCCGAGTTTCAATATTGTGAGTCACGATGATTTTGGTTTTAGTTTGTGCATTCATGCATATGTCCTCATTCAGTAATCTCATGATTATTCAGTTAAGCAATTGTTCATACATAAGCCCTTGCATTTAGCCTTACCTCATCTTCATACTTGATACATTCCCGTACTGATGCATTTGCGCTATGGTGTTTTATTTGACACCATAGGTTCAGAGGGATGAGATCCAGAGTACCCTTAGTGGCACAGTCCCAGTCAGTAGTAGTAGACGTAGCAGTGAGTCCTCTTCATTCGAGGATGATCCTTATTTTACTGTTGTATCAGGTATAGTTTATTTTCTGTAGACGAAGTTAGTTGGGGACATATGCCATCAACTCCACAGTTCAGACAGTTTAGAGGATTTTCAGACAGATGTATCAGTATTCAGTTTTCAATTTTGAGTATTTTAGATATTTTGAACCTTATGGCAAGTTTCCGCTAGTTTTCCATATTTATTTAAGATATTATGTTGTGCTCAGGTAGAGATATCAGTAAAGGGTTAGCTTGTGGTCCTTCAAGATCATGAGCACAATGTGACATTTTAGTTCTAGAAAATTAGGTCGTTACATTTATTCTCCTTTGTTACTCCATATATAGCCATTGATTTTGGAGTCAGTCCTAAAATTCTAGCAGATCCTTTCTCAGTCTCTACCCCAGTGGGTAAATCTATCATAGCTCGATGGGTATACATGAACTGTCCAGTTATGATATCTCAGAAAGTCACTTCAGCAGACTTAGTCGAATTAGAGATGACTGATTTTAATGTCATTCTCAGCATGAATTGGCTTTATTCCTACTATGCCTCAGTCGACTGTAGAAATAAAATTGTCCAGTTTTAGTTTTTGAATGAACCCGTCCTTGAGTGGAGGGGTAGTACTTTAGCACATAGGGGTCAACTTGTTTCTTACCTTCGAATGAGAAAAATAATATCTAAGGGATGTGTCTACCATCTCGTTTGAGTCTAGGACTCTAGTCCCATACTCTTGAACCAGTGTCAGTAGCATGTGAATTCCCAAATGTGTTTCCCAAAGATCTTTCCAGAATTCCTCTCCAGAGGGAAATCGACTTTAGAATAGATCTTTTTCCAGATACTCAGCCCATATCTATTCTGCCATATAGAATGGCACCTACAGAACTCAAAGAATTAAAAGAACAGTTAAATGATCTCCTATATAAGGGATTCATCAGACCCAGAGTGTCCCCGTGGGGCGCACTAATTTTATTAGTGCAAAAGAAATATGGTTCTCTCAGAATGTGTATTGATTACCATCAACTAAATAAAGTCGCAGTCAAGAACAAGTATTCACTTCCTAGAATTGATGACTTATTTGACCAACTTCAGGGTGCTAGTTACTTTTCTAAGATAGATCTCAGATCAGGCTATCATCAGCTCAGAGTCAGAGAATATGACATTCCGAAAATAGCTTTCATAACTCGGTGTGGTCACTTTGAATTCTTAGTTATGTCCTTTGGACTTACCAACTCCCCATCAACCTTTATGGACTTGATGAATCATGTGTTCAAGCAGTACTTGGACATGTTCATCATAGTCTTCATAGATGACATTTTTTTCTACTCTCACAGTGAGCATGATCATGCAGACAATCTCAGAATAGTATTATAGACTCTCAGAAACCATCAACTATTCGCCAAATTTATCAAGTGCAAATTTTGGCTAAGGTTAGTAGCCTTCCTTGGCAATATTATTTTCAATTATGGCATTAGAGTTGATCCCCGAAAGACCAAAGCAGTGAGAAACTAGCCTAGATCTATCTCTCCATTAGATATCAAGAGTTTCTTGGGGTTGGCTAGCTATTACCGATGGTTTGTTGAGGGATTTTTATCTATTGCATCCCCTATGTCCAGATTGACTCAGAAGAAAGTCAAATTCCAATGGTTAAATTCTTGTAAGAAGAGTTTTCAGGCGTTGAAGACTCGACTCACTACAGCTCTATTTCTGACCCTACTAGATGGTTTAGATGGTTTGTGGTATATTATGATGCCTCCAGTGTCAGTTTGGAGTGTGTTTTGATGCAGAGAGGTAAGGTCATAGCCTATTCCTTTAGAAAGCTTAAGCCCCATGAAAAAAACTATCCTACTCATAGTCTTGAGTTAGCAGCAGTAGATTTTACCTTAAATATTTAGAGGCACTATTTATATAGTGTACATATTGATGTGTTCACAGACCATAAGAGCCTGTAGTATGTGCTCTTTCAAAAAGACTTAAACATCTATTAGAGAAGGTATTTGGTGTTATTAAAATACTATGACATGAGTGTCCTGTATCATTTGGGTAAAGCCAATGTAGTGGCTGATGCTCTTAGTAGGATTTCTATGGGTAGTGTTGCTCATGTGGAGGATGGTAAGAAGAAATTAACTTAGGAAGTTAATCAGCTTTCCTGACTAGGTGTTCTCTTAGTCGATTCAGCAGAAGGTAGTGTGTGAGTATAGAGTAGTTCATAATCATCCCTAGTTTTTAAGGTAAAGAAAAAGCAAGATAGGGATCCCAGTCTAGTCAAGTTGAAGGAATCAGTCAGAGATCAGAAAGTAGAGGTTTTTTTCCAATAGGGAAATAGTGTGTTGCGCTGCCAGGGCCGGCTATATGTTCCAGGTGTAGATGACTTGAGGCAGTGAATTCTTGCAGAAACGCATGGTACGCGCTATTCAATTCATCTAGGGTAGGGTCACTAAGATGTACTGTGATTTGCGGGAGGTCTATTGGTGGAGTAGGATGAAGAGAGACATTGCAGAGTTTGTGGATAAGTTCTCAACATGTCAGCAAGTTAAGATCAAGCATTAAAATCCAAGTGGGTCCATGTAGGAGTTCAGTATTCCCACCTGGAAGTGGGAAGAAGTGAACATGGACATTGTGACGGGTTCACCTCGTACTCATTGCCAGCATGATTCAGTTTGGTTCATTGTAGATAGGATAACCAAATCAGCTCATTTCCTACTGTCCATACCTCTTATTTAGCTGAGGATTATGTCAAACTCTATATTAGGGAGTTGGTCAGATTGCACGGTGTTCTATTGTCTATTATCTCATATAGAGGTACCCAGTTCACCTCTTATTTTTGGAAGGCATTCCAAATGGGTCTTGGTACCCGAGTTTACCTCAGTACATCCTTTCATCCTCAGACAGATAGTCAAGTAGAAAGGACCATTCAAACTTTAGAAGATATGCTGTGAGCGTGTGCAATAGACTTTAAAGGTAGTTAGGATGACCACTTGACTTTAATTGAATTCACATATAACAACAACTATTATTCCAGCATTCAGATGACTCCATTTGAGGTGCTTTATGGGAGGAGGTTTAGATCTCCCATTTGTTGGTTTGAAGTGGGTGAGGCTATAGTGGTAGGGCCTAACTTGGTATATGATACCTTAGAGAAAGTTCAGCTGATCAGGGAAAGGCTTAAGACAGCTTAGAGCTAACAAAAATCATACGCAGATGTACGCAGAAAGGATCTCGAGTTTGAGGTTGGTGATTTTATGTATTTGAAAATCTCTCCTATGAAAGAAGTGAAGAGGTTTGACAAGAAAGAAAAACTCATTCCCCGATATGTCGGTCCTTACCAAATTCTCATTCTTTTCAAAAAGGTAGCTTACAAGCTAGAGTTGCCTTCAGACTTAGATTCAGTACACCCAGTGTTCTATGTCTCCTTGCTTAAGAAATGCATAGGTGACCCAATAGTCGTAGTCCCTATAGAGGGCATAGATATTCAGAACAGCCTCTCTTTTGAATAGATTTCAGTCGACATCCTTGATTATCAGATTCAAAAACTAAGGAACAAAGAAGTCCCTCTAGTCAAAGTTCTTTGGAGGAATCAGTCCATTGAGGGAGCTACTTGGGAAGCAGAAATAGACATGCAAACCAAGTATCCTCACCTCTTCTCCGCAAACTCAGACTCAGCCCAAGGTAATAGATTTCCTTTGAATTTACTCAGTCTCATATTTAGATATAGCTACCAACTTGGTATTAATTAATGTTGCATACTCAGTCATGTATTGACGAATCAGTTCAATCATGTACTCATGCATCAGACATGCATGTCCAGTATATAAGCTTAGCTTATCAGTAATCCCAGTTATGCATTCATGAATCATGTTTAACTATGTACACATACATCAGATATGCATTTTCAGTATGATAATTCAGTATATCAGTAATCTCAGTCACGAAATCATGCTTCAGTTGTGCATATCCAGTGTCTAAATCCAATCTATCAGTATTCTCATCTTAGTCAGTCTCATTAGAGGATGAATGTTCCCAAGGGAGAGATATTGTAAGACCCTACAAAATCCTAAGCTTAACTTAGTCTTTCGAGCTTTCTAAGGGATCCCATACTTAGAAAATTTTAGCTAAGTATTCAAACTTACTGTCATTTTAGCCTTTGTAAGTTGGTAACTCTATTTCACGACCTCTATTACCTTAAAATGTCAATCTTTAGGTTAATTCATGATCAGGAATGTTAGTAGGTGTTTTTGGATGAGTTTTACATTTTTGGACCTCGTTTGAACCATGTTTGGGAATCTAAAATAGTGTATTTACGCAATCTTGGCATGGCGCATCGGCCATCGCATCGATCAATATTTTCCTTGGCTTCCAATGGCAATTTCTAGTGAACCGACGTAGACTCAACGCAATGCATTGGCTATCACATCGATGCCAATGACGTGGTGCGTTGGTCTGTGCGTTGATGGTTTAATTGTCAGTTATTAAAAATCCACGTCTTTAGGGGTAATTGGGTCTTTTTACCATGTCCTTCAGTCCCCATAACACGAGATTAGCCCTCAATTAGCAAATTATATTCATTCTTTCTGAAAATACTCAAGAACAAAAACCCAAGGAGATTAAATTTCAAATTTAAGGCTCAAGATTCCACCATTAATTTTTAGAAATTTAGCAACCAAGGTATGTCAAGTGTTCATCCAAGGGTTCCTTCTACCCTTTGAGTCCAAGAAACTCTTTTAAATTTCAAGTAGCTTGATTTCATGCTTTCCATGTTTTGGATTCAAATGTATTCATGATTATAATGTTGATTGGATTTCTATTCCATGATTAAGTGCAAAATTTATGTAAAAACAACTATTATGTATGCATTATATTGTGAAATCATGTTAAAGCCTTGAAATATTGGTGCTCATGTGTTGATTAGTACTATGTGCATATACAATGCCTTTCAAGTGTTTGATGAGTTATTCATGAGAAGTAAATAATGAAATTATATCATGTTAGCATGTATTCAAGTTTCATGCAAGTGTTTGCTAGGATGTTCCAATGAATAAATCATGATCAAGTAGTTATTTATCATGTTTTAAGATTGTTTCATGTCTTATAATTTATGCTATCGAGTTCTGGGGTATTCAATACCCAAAAATTTAGCTGATTACCTAGAACCATGGTCAGTTTCAGGATAGTGCCAGTCATTTCATGATCAGTAGTACTCTTAGTCAGTTACAGAACTCAGGAAGAACTCAGTTGACTCAGTATAAGTCTAGTCCAGTTCAATATTCAGATCTGACCTCAGTAAATTCAGTTAGTTAACAGAATTCAATAGTATTCCATCAGTCAGTGAAACTCAGTGAACTCAGTTTAGTTCAGTTGAACAGTATGATTAGTAGCAGTTCAGTCTAGCTTAGAACAGTTTAGAAATCAGTCAAGTGTCTATTCAATTGGGAGTAGGATTCAATACCGAGTGAGCCCAAGGATGGGGACTTATCTGCCAGTAGAGGGTATGAGCCTTAGAATCAATCCTTGTGTTCTAGAACTACATAGCCACCATAGGTTTAGTCATCAACCTGCTGGTTGAGGGTTGATGAGGTGATCTACCTGCCAGTTGAGGGTACCACCGATCTCGTTTAGAGCACCTGCCAGATGAGGGTGACTCAGCTTGTCTTTACCTATGGCATAGTACTGACTTCCTTCCAACTGGGGTTATAGGTTGGACCCCAATCTATTTATAAAGGGGTATATCAGTTAAATGATTACCTCCTACAGTATCAGTTTTAGTTCTAGTCTCAGAATAGAACGCAGTTCAGTTCTACAGATTCAGGACTGTTAGATATAGTCACTCAACTCAGTATGGAACTCAGTAAAGTTCCACACAATCAAGACTGTCAGATACAGTTATTCAGTTATTAGTAATTAGTATCAGTATACTCAGATATCAGTTAATCAATATTCAGACTCAGTGTTCAGTGTTATCACTATCTCAATTACAGTTTACGTATCCATGCATGTACTCTCAATTAGTTATATTCGTGTCATTCAGTCAGTATTGATCATGCATATGAACCTATGCATTTCAGCCTACCTCACTTAGCATACCAGTATATTCAAAGTACTGATGCATACTTTTCTCTTGTGCTATGATGTTTTATATCATAGGTTCAAACGCACGGGATCTTGAGCACCCTTAGCAGTTCAGAACTTCAGCAGTCAAAGTTAGTGATGTGTCCCATAGTCGAGGAAATGATTATTATTTCAGCATTTTATTTATTTATTATAGCCGGAGTTAGTTGGAGACTTGTCCCATCAACTCCATGTTTCAGACAGTAGATGCTTTTCAGACTAGATTATTTTTTGATGGATGTTTCAATTTGGTATTCTTATACCGTATTTAGTTTTATTACAGTATTGAACCTTATGGCATATTTTCTACCTAATTTTCATATATTTGTAGTATTACTATTCAATTATTACAGCAGGTACCAGTCATGGGTTAGCTTGTGGTCCTTTAGGATTATTAGCACCGTGTAGCACCCGGAGTACAGACTCGGGGTGTTACAGCCTCATTAGTGAATTCACGCCAGTCATGGTTCGTACCCTTAGAAAGGTAAGAACACCCTCCCAACTTGGATTACAAGTTGAATTCCATGTTGTTCATGTGGTCTATGTTTGTTACAGAAACCTCCAACAGATTAGTCTCAAATATCTTTTGAGCTTCCCTACAGTATATTCTATATCTTATAGTGTCACATGATTATTACTTGGTCATAACATTAACTTACAGATTTTAGTGTTAAGGTCATCATGTTGCTTTCAGCATGTTTATTTTATATAGTATTGTGTATATCTCACATTCTCAGTACATTCAAAGTACTGACTACATACTTTTCATTGAGCTATATTGTCTTATAATATAGGTTCTAACATTCAACACCACGATCATGGTTAACTTAATCCAACATTACTTTATCATATGTGTTTTGGTGAGTCCTTATCATTTGAGTACTATTTATTAATATTTTAATTATTTTGTCTATTTTATATTCAGACAGTCAGAGTTAGCTGGGGGCTTATCCCAGTAACTCTTTTTATTAGAGGTTGTCAGACAGGCATCAGAGGTCCAACTTTATGTTATGCTAAGAGATTTTCATTTTGATTTATCATTGATATTTGGTTTGATTATTTTAATATCATTCAGACTTTAGCTTATGCACAATGTTATTCTATTTAAACAGTATTCATAGCGTTATGACACACCATGGGTTAGCTTAGGTCACTTATGACTCTAAGCACCATGTTATGACTAGGGGGTAGTTTTGGGTCGTGACAGAGGCAGTGGTCGAATTTCTCAATGATGGAAACTTAAGGGAGTTCCTAAGCAACCATGCTAAAGTCAACTACAGGTAAGGTGCTAAAGGGTAATAATAGCTAGCAAACCCATGCGCTCTTCGAAAGAAAAGAAATTGAGTGCCCTCGAGCAGAGCAATAGTATTTTACCATTATTCCAACTGCTTGTTTTCTATATTTTCGTGGTTTGAAACATTATTGGGAGTGACTCTCTTGCACTCGAAGGGCAGAAATTTCTTTTAGCAAAGTTAGTTTTGAATATTTACAATATATAGCATGGGATCCCTCTAGATCTGCTGGATGAAAGAGAGCCCATCAACCGTGAAATTGAGCACAAAGACCTAGAAGGATGAGCTACACGTTTTCATTTTGACCAAGCTTTTTGTCCCCAAGGGTTTTTTTTTTGGGCAAGGTTTTTAACAAAGTAGAAATAGGGAATTCTAGGGTGAATTTAACACAAATATATTCTATGAGTTATGTACTCAACCAAATGGTGTCGAAAATATTAAATTATAAATAAAAAAGAACTTTAGAATAATGTCTCCTTCTTACTGAATGAAAGGTGGAATTTTTAGAAATCTTTCGATCAGTGGAACAAACACCAGCTCGAGTGTGCTACGCCATAACATCTTAATCATGGATCCCTCATCCGAATAGACAAGCTCACTCTCAAGCATGAATGATGAGAACCTCTTAATCCCAATGATACAACATCTCAAAACCTTGACCATCAAGGGTAGGCCAATACCTCAAAACTTCTCAAAACTAGAAAAAGAATACTAGGGACTACTATTGAAAGTGCAAAATGGGTTTAACTATCAGATTTAGGACATGACATCCAATTGAGATGGCATCATAGTGTCACCTCGTTGGAAGTTTTCAAATTACATAAATACACAAATTGATCACCTAAGAGTGAGAAGTTTGAGAATGCATCTTACACTCTCTCGGGGAAGAGTCAAACACTAGGATTCCTTAAGTCATTTTAAAAACATAAACTCATCCCTACTCGAGAGTCCAATATCAAAAATGGACTTAAAAAGAGAATTCCTTCGAAGCGAGACTCTATAGTTCCTTGGAGAATTTTGAACTAAGAAACACAACTATAAAAATGAATAGGGAACCATCCCCAAACATGAGGTATAAATAATAATACTTAAAATAGTCTTTAGTACAACTAAGATCTAGATACACCCAAACCTCATAGATAATTAAGAAGGGAACACAACAAAAAAAACTCGATTAGCGTCTGCCTCCAATCATCAAATATAGTAACTTAACACTCACTAGCTTGGCCTTAAACACTAAATAAATGATTTTGATGATGGAACATGCCAACAGTATGACCCTAAGGGGAAACTCTCAAAAAAAAACTACTGCTACCTCATACAGAAATTATCTCCCAAGAAAATATATGAAGTAAAGCCTCAGAGTTAAGGAGTTTGAGTCCATTAATCAAGAAAGGAATATAAGACACTACTTTTGTACATAAACATAGAAAACATGTTAACTAATTGAAAAACATGTTACATGAAAGCATTTCACAAATTCCTTCTTTGTTCACTCCTAAAGAAGGGTTACAAAAATCATAAACCCTAAAATAGGTTGAATATAGAAGAAATCCATGACCTACTATGAAGCAAGCAAGCTCGAGCTAAAATATATAATAGCTCTAAGATGCCTCACGATTATGGATAGGTAGCTTTGGTTATGAGTAATTATTGGGCGTCCTGGGAGATCACTTAGCTTAAGGTGATCTGATTTCCCTAAATCAAATTAACTATGGCTAACAGGATTCCTCGAGAATATCCTGGAGGGTCCAGAGGTAGACCTCACCTCATGGAGGGTCACTTATGAGTTTATTAATACATTTATTAGGGCTAGTTGTTACTGTAACTACCCGACTCAATGCTAGAGCACAATGATCCTAAAGTCCTGGGCCATCACTTTAAGGCAGTTGAGGAGTAAAGTGGCATAAAACACTAATTCAGACCTTTCCTTCTCTTAGACACTCCTAAAATTTTTACCTTACCCTTATCGTCATTCTCTGTGGTACAACCATAGTCTTAATATCGGGATCAAAGGCAAGGATAAGGCTAAACTATAAGATAGACAAAAATATAAAGTTTGAACACTAGGAGGAATGCTGAAAGGATGCCATGAAAGTAATACTTTTCTCTTTATTTTTCTTTTTTCCTTTATCGCTCAAAATTGAAGAAAAAGAACTGACCAAAGTGAAAGAGTCAGGACTGAAAGGTTGCTTATTATAGTACGAAGTTCATTTAGTGTAAAAAAAATCAAAGAGTTACGGATGATTGCTACATGGATGGTAAAACTTGATTTGATATAGTTATAAAGCAACATTTCCCGAGAAATAAAGTGTCTAAAATGGTTTATCTTCCTTAGGGTATGAGGTTCAGGTCTGAAAAATTATCCTCTTAACTTTTCTTCTATATATAAGAAATGGAAAACTAAGGACATGAGGAGACGACCACTCTGATTTGAATAATAGCATAGTGTATAGGTGTGCACTCCATTATTTAATAATAAATATAATGGAGATATGCACTCCGATCCCAATATATATATATATTCACACACACACATACATACACATTTGTGGTGTGTTAAACAAGGCATTCCATATAATAATTCAAAACAAATATCAACTCACTGACTCAACTTATCAATAAGAGTGTCTTCATCAGGTAGCATGTCCAATAATTCATGTTATAACCATAATCCACAACGACCATGCCACCAAATATTGAATACTAGTTCAAACAAGTAAATTAATTACTTTTAACCCTTCTTCACATAACACTAGTACGAACATAGATGTCATCACCTCAAGTACATGGGATCCTCATCCCTATTACTCATAATACAAGCAAACTAACACATATAAACTTTAATAATGAGTCAAAGAAAGTCTCAACTTTCCTTAAAGAAGATCAAAGAATTAAATTGAAGCATTACCTTTTTGAAGAGCCTCTATATAAGCCCGATCAGGTTAAATGTGAATTCCATATGAGAAAATAAGACTAATGACACAATGTTCATATACTTCAAATCAAAGTTTAAAATTTCTAAGTCAAAAGTCAATCCTGAGCCTTCAAGCAAAAGTTGTAATTTCATTGTAAAATTACATTACCTATAACACAAGGAGTTTAAATTTGAATCTTCTTAGAGTTGAAATCGACCTTGAAATCTAAGACTATGAAAATGAACCTAATTAAATCAAATATCAACTCAAAATGGGCTCTACTTATCAAATGAGAGTGTATTCATCAACTAGCATGTCTAACAATTCATTTATAACCACAATTCAAAACAACCATGCTAGCAAATAGTGAAAATAATTTAAACATGTCAATAAGTTGATTTTCTTCACATAACACTGGTACATACATAGATGTTTATCACCTCACCAATATGGGGCCTCCATTCCCTATTAATCCTAAGATAATCCAAATAACACACAAACATTTTAAATAAAAGTCAGATAAAGTAAATTGTCTTAAAAATGCCCGAGAATTCAATCAAAGGATTTACCCTTTTAAAGAGCCTCCAAATGCGCCTGATCTGATCAAATATGAATTCTATATAAGAAAATGAGACTAACAACACCTATGTTGATATAATTCGATTTTGAGTTTAAAAGGTCAATCCAAATGTCAACCCTTGCCCGTAAGAGTAAAATTAGAAAATTTCATTGGAAAATTACATTATCCATAACACAAGAAGTTTAGATTTTAAATTTCATTAGAGTTGAAATCGACCTTGAAGTTTAGGTTTGTCAACATGAGCCCAAATTAAGTTGACCCATCAGATCCACTCAAAATTAATGAGTTGGGTTCAAAATAATTTACAATTGGGTCAAATCTCAACCCATTAAACCCCAACGCATTTTAGAAAGATCATCATCTGAGCCCAATTCAATATCACTTCAATCCACTTAATAAGGAAGATGGTTTCCTTAATTAAAGTAGGGAGAACAAGTGATAATGACTCCTACCACTCTCAAAACTCCCAAACCAACTAAATCCCACATCCACCCCATCTTTCCCTCACCCATCCCCAATAAACCTAACCATCCCCAAGAATTCTCCCACATATAATATATAAACAATGATAGAATAAATTCTAAAATAAATATTCATGAAAAATATAAATTCAAACAACACATATAATCCTAATTTCTAGGTATGTGTGTAAGCATCCCTTACTTTCGATTTTGAGATTGTAAAGTTGAGTCACAAAGAGAACAAAAAGAGATAGGAGCTCCCAAGAAGAGGTAAAAAAGTAAAAAATAAAATCCGATTTCGATCAAACCATAGCTTACTTTGAGTATTACATTAATTAATTTGATTGCCAACGTATTACATTAGTTCAGTGTTCATTTACTAAAATTGTAAGCCAACACAATTCTAGAATTTTACTATAATGACTCTATCTGTCCGACAATACTTGTCCACTATACTAAAAATAGATTTCCAACAATACTTGTCCAGTTTGAAAAATCAATATATAATTGTCCTTTTCTATCCATTTTATCTATATTATTAAATACTATTCATCACTCAGCGCATTTTGCCAAAGCATTAAATTTATTATTCAAAGGGTGATATAGTAAAATTACTAATATTATTTATTATTTGTTAACATGTGTGCCAAGTTAATAATGAACAAGTATTAGTAAACGGAGGAAGTATTAAATAATCTTAATTATTTACCTCACTTAAAATAACAAATAATTAATGAATTATTATCTTCATTCGCAACATAAATTCTTAACTTTGATTTATATTCAGGCTCATTACCAATCTTTTTTTTCTTGCAAGTGTATAGTTATTAATATTTTTATACAAGTTCGAATATTCAACCGCCACATTATAAATTATACACATATGGACATTTTAAAAGAGTTAAAAATAAGCAATGTCTTGCATTTTAACATTTTTTTGTATAGTAGTATGAATAATTAATGCAAGATTTTCAGGAAATCCAAGCGATAAACACATGATATCTTATTGTTAAATTCATAATGCACATCATTAATTTGTGTTGAAAGTAATAGGTTGATTAATTGAGTAGATAATACAATCTTAGGATAATTAGCTCATAGTAATATATTTATTTATAGAACTTAAATTTACAATACGTACTTTTTTTTTTTGAAATTTCTATGAGTTTTGCTATTGATTTAGATTCCAACTAATAGAGTTTTATACATGTAAAGACCACCAATTAAGCGGGAAAATGCTTCATTTTATTTTCAGGATTTGAATCTCTTGACTTTTTATTAAGATTGGAGGATCAAATTCATCGAATCACAACCACTAATAGTACATGTATCTATCACATGTAAACATGACATGTCTACTTTTAATTTAGTTAAATATTCAAACCAAAGATATTTGGTGTAGACAATAAAATTTGAGTCAAGAAAATAATGACCAAGATAGAAAAATATCGCAAGAATCATAGTATTTTATTTCAATGCAAGGACTTTTGAGGTTGATCTTGATTTTCGTGATCTTAATCTTGACTTGTACTTTAATCAAAGGATTTTGAGCGTGATCTTAAATTTAGTGGACTTGATCTACTTGTATGTGAATCCAAGGGATTGTGAGATTGATTTTGAATCAGGTAGTCTTGATCTTAACTTGAATTCAAGAGTTTTGAGCTTGACCGTGAATCTGGTGGTCTTGACTCCTTTAAACGACGTATCTTTGCAACAATCAATTTAAGGTGCGAGAGTTTAACATCACCTCTGACACTTTGAGACTGAAAAATTTGTCTCCTTATATTCATGAAAAGTCCATAAAGGCCAACTTAAAATGCAAAGAGCCAAATTCTATTCACCTTAGGGCATTAAAATTTAGTGATCCTTTTAAGAATGAATCCGTGAAAAAATCTAGCTTAAGGTGCAAAGGGATAAATTTTGTCCATCTTAAGGAATGGGAATTTAGTTATCCTTTTAAGGATGAATCCATCAAAAGGCTAGCTTAAGGTACAAATGAACAAATTAGGTTGACATTAAAGCATGGAAATTCAGAAGGGGTCAATTTGAAAACGTGGAGGTTTTGATGGCTTCAACTTGCAAATTTGACTGATTTGGAGACTTCAGCTTGCAGACTTGACAAATCTGAGAGCTTTAACTTATAAAGTTGGTAGATTTGAGGTTTCATCTTGCAAAATTATTGAACTTGAGGACAATAACTTATAGATGTGGTGAAATTAAGACTTCAATTTACAAAATTAATAGATTTGAGACTTCTTGATACAAACCCCTAAACAGAAGTGAAGATTAACAAAGAAAATGAAGTATAATTAATACTAATAATAAGAGGATAAACCAAGAAACAAGAGAAGATAAATATGTTAGCCTCATATATTTAAGTTTTAATAATGACAAACTAATGAGTGAACTTTTGCAGGATATTTGAAGGTCGCTAATGATGAAACGATATCCCACACAAAGATATGAAGGATCAAAGAAGGCTAATTCAGAGTGGATGCAAGTAAGAGAGCTGGTTCGAAAAATGGAAGAGCATCAAATCATGGAGATATATGACATCTAAAAATTATGGCAAGAGAATCAATCAAGTAAAGAATAAAAGAACGATGGATCACAATCTCAGTATCATGATAAAACAAATTAATAAAGACTAAAAGCAAAAACAAGGATAATTACAACCTCTACATGAACATATCTGATATGGACATGTATAGCGGTAGAAGGTGCACCACGTATGAACATATCTGATATGGACATACTTATGGTGCCATCCCTCAATAGAGGAATCAATTCAAATCCTTGATTGAGAAAGATATCTTGGGTTTCCCTACAAGGAGAAATGACAGAAGAAGCTAGAGACTATAAAAGAAAAGACAAAAGGCTGAAGAACTTGCACAACTTTAAGAAAAATCTCAAAGTATCTTAATCTTAGTCTCACAAAGCTTTGTAACTCTTAGTTCACAATAGTTGTATAAAGAATAGGATCGAGGCAACTTTGTAAAAGAAACTAAAGCTCTGTCACAAGATCTAAAGAACAAAATAAGTCTTCGGAACTTATTTCTCATCATTGTACTCAAGCCCAATATTGGAATATCAAAGAAAACGTTGAAACCTAAGGGGATTGGAAGTAGGCACCACATTGGTGTTCCAAACTAGGATAAATCTTTGTGTCTTTAAATTTAAATTCAGTTATTTACTTGTTTGTTTATTTCAAATCTAATATGTTTCTTTAAATTTAATTCAGTTATTTCACCGGGTTTTAAAAATCCATCTTGTCTAAATTATGTTTTCAAATTGTCAAAAGCACTCTACGGTCTCAAACAAGCTCCAAAGGCTTGGTATGAGAGATTGAGTAGTTTCTTACTAAACAACAATTTCCAGAGAGGCAAATTAATACAACTCTATTCATACAGATGCTTGATTCAATTATTCTTATTATGCAAATTTATGTCAATGATATCATTTCTGGTAGTTCTAACATCTATATGTGTGAGAATTTTGCTAATTTGATGAAAGGAAAATTTAAACTGAGCCTTATGGGAGAGCTCATATTTTTTTCAGGATTATAAATCTAATAAACTCCCAAAGGTACCTTCATCAGTCAAGCTAAGTACACGAAGGAACTCATCAAAAAGTTTGGTATGGAAAAAGGGAAGGCCTATGAAACTCCGATGAGTTCATCCACAAGCCTTGATTCAGACTCGTCTGGAAAGGATGTTGATGAAAAGATGTATAAGGGAATAATTGGATCACTACTCTATTTGACCGCCAATCAACTAGACATCATGTTCAGTGTAGGTAAGTGTACCAGGTTCCAGTTGACTCCCAAAGAGTCTCATCTAACTGCTATCAAAAGGAGTATCCAATACCTCATAGAACTAAAGACATTGGACTATGGTACCGTTGCTTTTCCTATTTTGACTTAATTGTACATTCAAATGCTAACTTTGTAGGTGATAAAAGTGATAGAAAAAGCACTAGTGGAACATGTCAAATTCTTGGTGATGCCCTGATTTCATGGCACAACAAGAAGCAAACTTACGTTGCCCTTTCAACAACTGAAGCCGAATACATAGTCATTGGAAGTTGTGGTACTCAAATTTTTTGGATTATGCATCAACTACTAGATTTTAATCTATCTTTTGAATCTGTTTCCATAATGTGTGATAACACCAGCGCTATTAGTTTATCTAAATATACTGTGCATCATTCTAGGGACAAACATATTGATATTAAGCATTATTTTATTTGGGATCATGTTGAAAATAATGATTTTTTGTTAACATTTGTTGACTCTAAAAATCGACTGGCAGATATTTTTACAAAATCCTTGTTGGAAGAAAGATTTTGTTACCTTAGAAAAAGACTTGCTATTCTCAGTATTAATGAATTATGAATTTTTATTCTCAGTATTACTTGTTCTAATTTTCTCATCAATTTTAACAAAAAAATTGGTTTTCAAAAGGGAAGTCTTCATTATTCTTACCAATATTCATGCCACTTCTGCCCTTCTGCATCCCCTTACCTTTCCAACACCAAAGTCTTAAGCAACTTTTGTCATTTTTGATTGTTTTATCTTTTATTTTGTAGTAGAAGCTAAGATGTAAGAGAACCAACAAGGATGGAAGTAAAAGAGCTGAAATCTGAAGTGAAAAGAAGAGAAGTGTGGCTGCTAACATTCCTGATAAGTCGTCAGCCCTGTGATAAGTTATTAGCTTCATCGACAACCTTAGATAGAGAATGGACCTGAGTTGAGAGTTGTGATGACATTTTGTGATAAGCCGTCAAAGAGCTGATAGGTCGTCAAAATTGCTGTCAGCCTAAAGTAGAACATGAGAGCTAAGGTAGAGACATGACGACATTCATGATAAGTCGTCAAGGAGATGATAGGTCATCAAAACTGTCGTCAGCCTAAGGCAGCAAATACCAAAAGCAAAGAGGAGCTGACGACATTTGTGATAAGTTGTCAGCCTCCTGATAGGGCGTCATGGATGGCGTCACCTGTCTGAGGAATTGGTAAACTTTATTTTTTTCCCATAATTAGGGTGAACTATTTAAAGCATTTTTTAGGGTTTTCTTAAGGGTTCCAAACCTGAGTTTTATGAGTCATATTTTTATTATTTTCTCTCTCTAGTTTCTTGGCTTGAAAAAGTAATTACTTTGAAGAGATTTTAATCATTACTTTGGGATTCCTATTGTGATCTAATCTGAGAATCACTAGTTATTATTCATTTTGTGATAAGTTTATCTTTCAAATTATGAATTCATCTAGTTGTTTCGATCATTACATCATGAGTGGATAAACCCTTTTAACCTGAATTATGGGATCTAGGGTTAAGTCTTGATAAGGTGCTAAGTATTCAAGATTCGAAAGGTAATAGGACCCTTTGATAATTTCAAGGTTTTAATTATCTTTTATTGGTTGTAAATGATAGATAACACCTGCTTTGATTTGCCTGAGAAAGAAATCAAATATAGTAGGAAGTGAATTATCAACAAGGAATTGGAAACACTAAACTTCCATTTAATAATCAACATTTTAGCAAGGTTGATTTACCTGAGGTGAAGTCTGGTTAATAAATATAAATTCCCTAAGTTCGAGAGGATTAGGAAATTAAATACTTAAGTAGGTTGAGAGATGTTTAGGCATAACTTCGATAAAGATAACTTGTTGTCCTACCTACTGTGAGAATCTTGAACCACTATTAGCATCTGTCAAGTACCAAAACCCCTAGTGAACATAATTCTTGGTTTTCCATAAACTCTTGATTACAAACACCGAAGCTAAAGTTACCAACAATTATTTATTAATCTCCAAAACCCCATTTTATCTTTTTGTATCATCTATTTGAATTCAATTTGTAGCTATAGTTTCAAATTAGTTTAATTGCCACTCACATTGTTTCTTGTGGATTTGACTCCGACTCCAAAAGTTGGGTAAATATATTAACGACGACTGCTTTGCACTAGATTGGCGTGTAAATTGAGCATTATCAAAAATGGCGCCGTTGCCGGGGAACAATTTGGCATATTGAATTGGTTTGGAATCTTAGTTTACTTGCTTGAATTCAAACTTGTAAATATTTATTTAGTTTTTTTTCTTTTATTTTTATCACACCTTTCTTGAGATATCAACCTAGATAGATGGTTTTTTGAATGATGGTGATTCTTGTGACAATTTTTGTTATTATTATGGAGGACCATATTTTGAGGCTTACTGTCCAGATTTACTTGGAAGTGCATGGACTAGACCTTTACAATATGATGCGGATACTGTCCTACTTATTGTAACTTAGTGTTTAGCTTGTGGTCAAAGTGATCATACTGAAGATATGTGTGCTGTCATGATTCAAGTGAACAAATTGATGAAATTAATTTTAGAGAATTAAGAATAGTTGTGGGCAGAGCTAAAGGAGTTACCACTCCCATCATATTTACAGTGGCTAAACAAAGAAGAATATGAGAAGGATATTAGCCAATTTGAGGAGAAAACTCAAGAATCACAACCACTCGATTGTCATCTTGATCTTGATACTGACATTGAGAAGGTGAATAAAAGTGAGTGTGTAGTAGATAGTGTAAATTTTGAAGTAGAATTAGTTGGGCCTCACTTGAAGCATTTTACACATTATGTTTATATGATATCTTATCTGTGGAATCATCTAAAATAGTGGAAGAGTGTGAAGATGAGGAACAAGAATCCTATATTCTTTATTTTACACTTGATAAGCAACATAAAAACACACCTCACTTGGTTACCACGCTCAATCCATTATTCGACTTCTTAATTTTTGTACCACCCCCTATGATCGAGGCAAGAAGATGGACTCTAAGTTGGGGGTAAAATTCATATCCTTAAGGTGGAGGAAAAAGCTGAGTTGGTTCGTGCCACGACACTAAATTAGGCGCTTCTTGGGAGGCAACCCAAGGTATTTTGTTGTTTGTATTCGTATTATGTGATTGACATCAGATCTTCACACCCATGGTGCCACAGGTATATTTCTAACTCTCTTGTTTTGGTTTAATGCAGTGGGGGCATTACATGATTTTAAGTTGAGGGTGGGGCTGCTTGTGGGTGTTGATGTCCTCTTAGGGCTTTTGTTGTCATGACTCTTTTCTCCAGAGTCTTTTTCTTAGTAGAGCAGGCATGTTTAGGTGTATTATGATTTGTTATAACATTTTATAGTTGACTAGGAGAAATACAAGTACTTAAGGCAGTTAACACGGATTTGTTATTTTGTGAACACCTCTTAAGTGGTCTAATTCTTTAACTATGTGATTTGCATCTAATTGTAACCGCTGTTCATCTTTGTATGGTATTAGTTCTAGTAATATGATAACTATTGCTAAACAATTGCATGAACCAAATGGCTAGTAGCTTATGATGTACCTTTGTGCCATGTGTGTGTGAGATACTACCTAGTTCCCGTTGTGTGTTAAATCTAGAACTTGTCTGGTTGGTCTTGCCTTGGTTGAAGGATAGCGGTTAGGAAAGGATCATAGGCCGTTGTTGATATTAGTCCAATTTTAGCCTAAATGACCTTCCATATGTAAATAATATCCCTTGATCCTGATTTTGAGCCTAAATGCCTATTATTTTCACTATACCTATCACTTTCCTATTTGTATCACAATGAACCTGTTTTGGCCCTGGTCCTCCTTGGACACTGTGCACCTTGACTTAGACAAATGGCCTAAGTTGAGGGTGGCTATCATAGGGGTACGTGATGTAAAATGAGTATGAATAAAGGTAGATTAAAAGAAAAGAATAAAAAGATGGGTGCAGTGGAAAGAACAAGAAAACAACAATTGTGAAAAAAAGATGTGATTGTAGAAAAGAACCGCACCCATCCTAAATAAGTGTGATCAAGAAAAGAGAATAATAGAAAAAGGTTAATAAGGGAGACCCTACAAGATAGTGTAGTGTCAAGGAGGCTCAGCCATTTTAAATATCATCAAGTATCATACCAGGCCCTAGCCTACATTACAAGCCTAAGAGAAGACCTATAGTGATCCTAGCTGACCTGTCTGAAAGTCTTGGTAGTGAAAATAAGGGCAAGCCTATGGTATGCGGCATACATTGATTGGAACTTCATTCTGAGAGTGAGTGTCTGGTGATTGTCCCCATGGTTACATATGTAATGTGTGATGTAATTGAAGTGGGACTTCTTTGTAGTGAGGGTACACTGGTTACGTTGCTAGTTGCTAACTTGTTTGGATAGTGTAATCTTGGTACATGCATGGTTGTTGTTGCTGAATTAATGCCATATCTTGATTCCTGTGTGTCACGTTGTTGCTCTTCAATAACATACACAGTTGTTTATAAATTCATTGACCTTAGAGATGGTGAAGATGTTTGAGATAATATAGATGATTGATTTCCAAATGTACTTTGTAATCTCTTAGATGTGTTTGAGTTGCTTGAGGACAAGCAATTGTTTTAAGTTGAGGCTGTTGATGTGTAAGCTGATGCTAACTCATTTGAGGCTTTTAATTGAGAATAATTGCAAAGTTTTAAGCAACTTTTGTCGGTTTTGATTGTTTTATCTTTGATTTTGCTGTAGAAGCTAAGATTCTAGACAACCAACAAGGATGGAAGCAAAAGAGTTAAAATCTGAAGCGAAAAGAAGAGAAGTGTGGCTAACGACATTCCTGATAAGCCGTCAGCCCTGTGATAAGTTATCAGCTTTATCGTCAGCCTTAGACAGAGAATGGTCCTAAGTTGAGAGTTGTGATGACATTTTGTGATAAGCCGTCAAGGAGCTGATAGGTCATCAAAATTGGCATCAGCCTAAGGCAGAACATGAGAGCTGAGGTAAAGACGTTACGATATTTGTGATAAGTTTTCAAGGAGCTAATAGGTCATCAAATCCGTCGTTAGCCTAAGGCAAGGAATACCAAAAGAAAAGAGAAGCTGATGACATTTGTGATAAGTCATCAGCCTCCTAATAGGGCATCACGGATGGCGTCACCTGTTTGAGGAATTACTGAACTTTATTGTTTTTTTTCAATAATTAGGGTGAACTATTTAAAGTATTGTTTAGGGTTTTCTTAAGGGTTCCAAACCTGAGTTTTGAGAGACATATTTTTGTTATTTTCTCTCTTTAATTTCTTGGCTTGAAAAAGCAATAACTTTGAAGAGATTTAAATCATTACTTTGGGATTCCTATTGTGATCTAATATGAGAATTACTAGTTATTATTCATCTTGTGGTAAGTTTATCTTTCAAATTATGAATTCATTTAGTTATTTCGATCATTACATCATGAGTGGCTAAACCCCTTTAACCAGAATTATGGGATCTAGGGTTAAGTCTTGATAATTTGCTAAGTGTTCAAGATTCGAAAGGTAATATGACTCCTTGATAATTTTGAGGTTATAATTATCATCTATTGGTTACAAATGATAGATAACACCTGCTTTGATTTGCTTGAGAAAGAAATCAAATATAGTGGGAAGTAAATTATCAACAGGGACTTGGAAACACTAAACTTCCGTTTAATAATCAACGCAGTAACAAGGTTGATTAACCTGAGGTAAAGTCTGGTTAGTAAATATAAATTCCCTAAGTTCGAGAGGATTAGGAAATTAATTGCTTAAGTAGGTCGAGAGACATTTAGGCATAACTTTGATAAGATAACCTGTTGTCCTACCTACTGTAAGAATCTTGAACCACTATTAGCATCTGTCAAGTACCAAAACCCCTAGTGAACATAATTCTTGGTTTTCCATAAACTCTTGATTAAAAACACCGAAGCTAAAGTGACCAACAATTATTTGTTAATCTCCAAAACCCGCATTTTATATTTTCGTATCATCTGTTTGAATTCAACTTGTAGCTATAGTTTCAAATTAGTTTAATCACCACTCATATTGTTCCCTGTGGATTCTACCCCGACTCCAAAAGTTGGATAAAAATATTGACGACGACCGCCTTGAACTAGATTGATGTGTAAGTTGAGCATTATTAACACCCACTTTTACCACCCCTTCACTTCCGTCAGTAACCTTTTCCCTTCACAATTCTCCGTCTTCCCCTTCTTCATTTTTTCCAACCATCATCTACATCCTTCTATCCTCCTCATCCCTCTTAACCATCCTCTCTTCTCCCTTTGTGCCCCTTCAAAATTCATATTCCCTCTTTTTCCATAACGAAAACTCGTTTCATGGCAAACATGTCCAAGTATTTTCCCAAAGCCCTCTCCGACAGTCCTACTCTCCTCTCTGAGTCCTCTGACGAATCCTCGATGGACTCTTAGTCAACTCTTATCAAGAGATGTCATCCTATACCTAGAACATCCTCACTGCCAAGAAATATCATCCGAACTCTCTAAACGCTCTCCCTTTAGAAGACATACACAAGTTCTAGACATGCTCAAATAAATAAAAATTCTCTGCCTTTAAAAGTCGCTGTACCCGAACACATTATCAATCTCCATCAATTGAAATATTCCTTCTATAATGTCAGACACCTCTTTAAGTTTCAAGATTTGTCCTTAGTGTTTTATCTATGTGGAATTCTAATTTATGAGGATCCAGTGCACATGTTTTATGGGAATCTATGCCCCCCTCCTGATAGTAGTGAACTCAAGACTCTTGTGCTTGGCATAAGAATGATTCTGAATGATTTTTTATTCGAAAATGCTTTTTATACAAAGTTCTTTGGTGAAATCAATTTTATGAATAGTAACTAGTCCGATGATTTTGAGGCCAACTTTGAAGAAGCCAAAAGGGTCTTGTTTGACCCTGACTCTGTTTTGACTAATTTGGGTCCCCTGTACCTATGTTTCAAGTTTTGCATCATGGCCCACATAATTGCTACTACAGTGATCCCACAAAAAGGATCCCTCAACAACATTATCAATCATAATGTTTTTGTGTTGTATTTTCTGGTTAAGAAAATCAAAATCAATTGGGCAACCTGGATTTGTGAGTACATGCTTGAGAGTACAGCAAATGTTTATGCCTCCACCAGTTTGCCATATGGCCTGCTCATTACTCAGATTCTTTTATATTACTCTATTGATCTCTCTGCTTTCCCCCTGTAGAAGTTGTTGCTACTTATGACTCCAAAACTTTTGTCAGTATGAGCTATGTTTTGGTTGAAGATGAATGGTGCAAGAAGGATTCTTCTCGAGCAAATTTAGACTTACCAAGGTAAGCAAGTTTGTTTCTAAACCCATTATTACTCTCTTGAAAGAACTGTAGGAAATTAAGGATTTATTCAAATCTATCAAGGAGGGTGTTATAGTCCTGCAGGAGTCGACTTCCAAACTTTTGGACCTCAGGAAGAGCACTAGAATAGACATAGGGATAGTCCAGTTGGCTTTTGATGGCTTCAAACTGGAGGGTATAAAGTTGTTTACTCGAGTGTTCACTCACATGGATTCCCTCAAGACCCAAGTCCACTTCTCTAATGATGATCTAGCCATTTCCGTTCATAACTCCTACTCCTCCTTCTTCAAGAGCATTAAAAAATTATATAAAACTTTCTACCATAATATGCACAATACCCTGACCTACTTTCTAAAAAAGTGGTGAATGATGACTTTTTTATTCAAAAGGGGGTACTGTCCCTTATTTTGTTGGGTTGTAAGATGATATTTTTACCACACTATCTGCCAGACTTTTTGTTTTTCCTAGTACTTGTTAGTTAATAGATTATATCTCTTCTCTTTGTCTACTGTCTTTTTCTCTACTCTATGGATCATTTTTGATTATGCCAAAAGGGGGAGAAAGACAGGAATATCAGAAGTGCCTACAAGTCAGGGGAGAAAGTAGACTATTGATACATGAGAGTCGACTGATTCTCAAGAAAGTTTGAATAACAGAAGTGTTTACAAGTTTGGGGAAGCAAGCCAACTACTGTGACAGATAGGGAAGTCAACTGATGTTTATACTTGTTTGTCATTATCAAAAAGGGGGAGACTGTTAGCCTTCTATATTTAAGTTTTAATAATGACAAAATAACGAGTGGACTTTTGTAGGATATTTGAAGATCACTAATGAATGGAGGATATATCACACAAAGATATAAAGTATCAAATAAGGCTAATTCAATATGGAATCAATCAAGAGAGCCAGCTCCAAAAATGGAAGAGCATCAAATCATGGAGATCTACGACATCTAAAAATTATGGCAAGCAAAACAATCAAGTACACGGATAAATAGATGAAGGATCACAATCCTGGAATCACGGCAAATAAAATCAATCAATACTAAAACTAAAAGGAAGGATGACCACAACCTCTACATGGACATATCTGATATGGACATGTATAACTGTAGAAGGTGCACCACGTACGAACATATCTGATATGGTCATACTTTATGGTGCCATACCTCAATCAAGAAATCAATTAAAATCATTGATTGAGAAGAAATATCTTGGGTTTCCTTACAAGGAGCAATGACAGAAGAAGATGGAGACTATAAAAGAAAAGACAAAAGGCTGAAGCACTTGCGCAACTACAAGATAAATCTCATAGTGCCTCAATCTTAGTCTCACAAAGCTTTGTAACTCTTAGTTCACAATAGTTGTATAAAGAATAGGATTGATTCAACTTTTTAATACAAACTGAAGCTGTGTCACAAGATCTGAAGAATAAAATAATTCTTCAAAATTTATTTCTCATCATTGTACTCGAGCCCAATATTGGAATATCAAAGAAAACGTTGAAACCTAAGGGGATTGGAAGTAGGCACCACATTGGTGTTCCAAACTAGGATAAATCTTTGTGTCTTTTAATTAAAATTCAGTTATTTACTTGTTTGTTTATTTCAAATCTAATTTGTTTTGTAAAGTATGCTGATTTGCAAGTGAGTCAACTGTGAGGAGTCAATAGCTGACTCATAGAAAATTTTCAATTCACTCCCTCTCTTGATTTTCAAAATAGATATTCAAAAGTTGGGAGCCAAATACAACTAACTTTAATATATTATTGTGACTTTCTTTAAATATCCCAACAAGCACCTAACTCTAAGAAGAACCTCAAGGGAGTTAAATCCCAAGCAACTCTTCTTTCCAAACAAGAAACAACTAGAAGCTTAACAAGCTCTCACATTCTCTAAAAAATAATGGAGTTTTTAGTTCATGAAAATTCTAAGTCTTCCAATGTAAAAGAAGATACTTATACTAAGAAAATAAAGAATACCCTATATTATTACATTTCTACCCTTAATGAAAGTAAGGACCTTGTTTGGATGTTGAATTCATCAAAAGCCTAATTGTCGTTCTTCTCAACTATGACCCATCAAATGTTATCACGAACACATAAAATTCTCGAGAGGATTAAATAATGCACTTAAGATTATCCTTATTCATGAATAACCCTTGCCAGTGTTAAAGTCACAGGCTTGGGTCCTTGTGAAATGCCTCTGGGCTCTTGTGATGTATCACTTTCCCCTTCTTGAGAAGAATTTGCCCTTAAAATCAAGGGTTCTTTATCACAAAAATCCATAGGATAAAGATAATAAATGTTGAATGTATTGCTCACTTGGTAATTCAGGAGAAAATCAATTTTGTAGGCATTATCATTAAGCCTTTCACACACTTCAAATGGACCATTTCCTCTAGGATAAGCTTTGTTTTTCTCTTGTGGGGTATCCTTTGCTATAAAAAGTAAACTCAAACCCAATCACTTAGTTCACCACCACCCTTTTTCGCCCTTTTTTTTAGACTTTCTTAGCCTTTTCATGATTCTTCTTCTCAAGTTGAATTCACACTTTCTCATGCAGAGATTTCATGTCCTCGACCCTATTATTACCATCTACACTCAACACAACTTCTTGAGGCAAAAAAAGGTTTGACCAAGAAGGATTATGGTGTTAAAACCATAAATAACCTCAAATTTAGACATGCCAATAGGATTATAAATGACACAATTATATTGAAACACCCTAGTTTTTACCCTTAGAAAATTCATTGATGTTGAGCTCACTGGACATCATACGACTTGTGGGTGCTAGTCATGTGATGTGATGCGGTTTAGGGTCATTTACTTGTATGTTAATTAGTGTGGTTTGGTTGGTTTCTATCCAAGGTACAATTGAGCATCTTACTAGTAGTATGTTGCTAAGTCATATAATGCCTATGTCTAGTCTAGATGATTCTGACCAAGGTACAGTTCAAAGAGTACTAGTCGTATCTTAAGATATGAGTTGGTCCTTGTATGGTCGTATGTGGGTTAGTATTGATGTCCAAGATGATTCCTAGGGTAAAAGATAGGGGTACTACTCATATCGTAGGGTACGATTTAGGGAGTGTTATCGTGCCCTCCTGCGGCCAAGTTTTTAGCTTTTAAGCTGAGGGTATCCCAAAAATTTCCCACCCCAAAACTTTGAGTCCCCACATTTTATGACATGTTGTTGCCTCTCATAACACATATTGGGGGATCAAAACATTCCAAAACCTCTCTCTAACTCTCTCTTGAAGATTGGGGCTAGGATTTCTACAACTGTTCATCTAGAGGCTCAAGAGTCCAGTTTCTCTCCATGAATCTTCATGAATAAGGAATGCGACTCTTCCCTCATTGTTAGTTCATAAATATAATCTGTTTTAAAGTATAATTATAATTCTTAAATGGTGGTTTTGAAAACCAAAATTGAGGGTTTTGTTACATATGGTTGAGTATTGTTTACTTTGGTTTAACTTGTCTTTATACATGTTTGACATGACCCAACCCGGAGCCTTGTCGTAATGAGCGTCCCAAGTCCGACTGAGACCGGAGACCACCCCCGTTATCCAACCCAACCTCTATCTGTTTGCCCTGAGTTGACTAAATTTTGAGAATATAACAAGATAGCGTAATTATCCAAATTATATACTCTGGGATATGTCTATTACTGATACTGACCTAACCGAGTTCAACCGTTCGACCCCAACCAATAGCCAAACCAACCAAACCATAACCACGCGAGTTGCATAATAATTATATATAATTCCAAAATAAAAAAGGATGGAATAGTGAGAAATTTAGTTCCACAGTATAAGCCCCAATACAAATGCCAATGCCAAGGATCGCATCAATACCGATCCCACCCATACCAACCTATAGTAATTCCACAAAATCCTCTAACCAAAAAAATACCAAAATCTTGTTGGCACATGGCCCCAACCATAGCCAAATCCAATATTCATAAATGAACCAAAGTATGAAATAACATCCATGAAATGGAGCCTTTTGGAAAGATGTGAGATCACCACTTCAATCCAGTAGCAGATCATGAATGTCCAATAGCTAAGAAGGAGGAGTAGAACAACCAGTTCCTGCATCGCGTAGGGATACAACCACCCAAAAATGGGTTAGCAGGTGACCAGTAGCATAAACTCAGGATAGGGATAAAATAATTCCATTTAACAAAACCAAGTAAATCATCCATAACCATACACACCATACACACACACACAAATATATATATATAACCATGCCGGGAAAGAGAATAAGTTTAGTATGAATTTGAAACCATTAACCTGGGTATGTGCAACTTAACTGTCCTTAAATACACACAGGATATATAGGTCCAGTGTAACCCCCTGAACGGGCCTCGATGCATGTCACTGCACGAACCGAAGATACCATTAGAATATGGGATTCTCAAGTACCCTTACCCTCTATGATACATATGTACAATGTACTTAGCGAATTCCCATGTACCTCATAGTATCATATAAGGTTGCCATGAACTACCCCTCTGTCAGCTAACATGAGTTTCCAGTGTTCGTTCATTGAACTCCCACCTTCACACTTAGCTATCACACCCCGCCATTATTGCCCAATTAAAATCACTTACAACAAATTAAACCATTGTTATTAACCGAGGCTATACATGATGGTATCGTCATACCGACTATAACTTGCAAGTATTGTCCTTAGCCAAACCTTTTTGAGATCAAGGGAGTCTCATGTACCCATAGATCACATTAGCAATTTATTTAGGGGAGTCCCATATACCCCGCAAGTGTTCCATTATTATGATTACTTGAGGGATTCCATTGTACCCTACAAAAATTTTTGTTAAGGAAAAACCATTCCATTTTGACCATTCCAAACCATTTAACCATTTAGGGTTCCATTACAAAGTTTAAACCATGCATAAGTTCCATTAAAATCCAATAATGTAGTGAAAACATTCTCATAGGCATTTTATCAAATATATTGGGGGCATAGTATTTATAAAATCAAAGCCAATTACCACATAACCATTCCCATGCATCTAATTATCCAAAACCACGATTAAGTATATAAAAACATTATTAAAACATAGGAAAACCATAACTAAACATTTATAACAAAAACCCCCAAATTATATTTGAAAATCCAAAGCCATACAATAATCAAACCATGAAAATATTGTATAAAACCATGCCTTTTAGTTGGACTAACAATAAGGGAAGAGAACATGCCTTAAACCAAGAAGATGATAGAGAGAAATAAACTACACAAGCCCCAATCAGTATTTAAGATGAAACCCTAGCTTCCCTTTACCCAAAAGCCGTAGAGAGAATTATAAAGTGTTTAAAAGAAGTTTCTAAGTGTTAATGAATAGAATAATAAGGCAAATAACTTCCCAATAGGAATATAAGACGTGGGACCTTATTACATTAAGTAGGGAAATGTCCAGATTTCCCTCACTTAAAGTCCCAAAAAATCCTGTGAGGTAGGTACGGCTATCCTTACTAGTTGTACCCTCCAATACGAGTGGTACCCACCGCTTGTACCCAAGCCATCTCTCTTGGATCCCAAACCATGTTGTATCCAAGTATACGATTAGTACCCATGATCCATACCCCTGCCAGAATAGAATCCCAAAAAGATTAAACATTGCCCACCATAGGAATCCATGGTATGACTCGTACCCTGTCTTATAGCTCTTGGTGAGCCACTCGTACTCAGATCTAACTCAAGTTACCAAGTCTAAGATTAAATGAAGTAACCAATTAACCTGTATCCACCGATACGACTCATACAACCCAAGTCGTACCCATTCTAGAAACTATATCCAACCCATAACCAACACTGGTCAGCATACGACTAACTCATACCACTCATATCCCAATGTACGGGTCATTTTCTCAATTCATATTTCTTCCAAAGACTAAAAATCTGGGAAATTTTATAAGGGCCAAAAACCCAAGGTGCTTTAGTCTCCCCTACTAGGACATTCATCCCCGAATGACGGACAAGGTAGGGTAACCATAAGTAGGATTTATTTAGATTGTCAAATATCAATCCAACCTTTAACCAAGTTAGGAAACACAGATGCAAAGATATTTATCATTCCTTTAACATACTTAGAAAATAAAGATGTGTTTAAGAACGCACAGCTTCCATACGAATCCCAGGAGCAGAAAACAGATGCAAATACTTGGACTTTATGTCCTCCTCCGCTTCCCATGTAGCCTCTTCCACCTTGTGGATCCTCCATAAAAATTTAATTGAGGCTACATCCTTGGTACGCAACTAACGAACCTGGCTATCCAAGATCTCAATCAAAACCTCTTCATAAGATAGATTATCTGAGATACCCATACCATCTAAGGGAACAACCGAAGAAGGATCACCAAGACACTTCCTCAACATAGAGACATGAAATACTAGATGGATGGAGCTCAAACTAGAAGGTGACTCTAATTCATAAGTAAAATTACCAACCCTCTATAAAATTGCATAATGACCAATAAATTAAGGACTGAGCTTCCCCTTCTTACCAAATCGCATTACTCCCTTTATGAGAGGTACCTTTAGGAATACCTTATCCTCAACCTTAAACTCCAAGTCTCTACGCCTTACATCCGCACAGGACTTTTAGCGACTTTGGGTAGCCTTAAACCTATCCCAAATCACCTTCACCATTTCCTTAGCCTAATAAACCAAATCTGGACCAAACATGTATGCCTCACCAAGCTCAAACCAACCACTAAAAGACCTATACCTCCTACCATACAATGCTTCAAAATGGGCCATCCTAATACTAGAATGCTATCTATTATTGTAAGCAAACTCTACCAAGGATAGATTTTCAACCCAATTTCCACCATAGTTAATCACACATGCCTAAAGCATAACTTCCAATTTTTGAACAGTCCTTTCCACTTACCTATCTGTCTGAGGATGAAAAGAAGTACTCAGACTCACCTTAGTACCTAATCCCTTCTAAAAAAACTACCAAAAATAAGATGAAAACTAAATACCACGATCAGAGATAACTAAAATAAGTACCCCATACAGCTTCACAACCTCTTGAAGATATAACTTTGCATAATCCTCTACCAAAATGGTAGTCCTCAATAGCAAAAAGTGAGCATACTTCATCATGCTATCAACGATGACCCAAATGAAATTGAACTGGTTCCATGACCAATGAAGACCAGTAACAAAATCCATATTTATCACTTCCCATTTCCACTTGGGCAAATCAATTTCTTGATACAACCCTCTAGGCCTCATGTACTCAACCTTAACTTGTTGACACACCACGCACTTGGCTACAAAATCAACCATATCTCTTTTCATACCACTCCACTAATATATGTCTTTGAGATCATAATACATCTTTATCGAAATGGGATAAACACCATATCTTGATTCATGTGCCTCAACCAGGATCCTTTGTCGCAACCCATTGACGTCAAAAACATACAACCTCCTTGATACCTTAAATTACCATCACCACTGATCTCGAATACATTAACTTTTCCCCACCTACATTATTCTTGATTTTCATCAAAATAGGATCTAGAACTTTCTTCTCCTTAATCTCTGCACCAAGAGACGTCCGAACTGCTTCCTATACAACCATACCACCATCCTCGGAGTCCAAGAGATGAACTCTAAGATTAGCCAAACGGTGAATATCCTTTACCAATTCCCACTTCTTCTCATCCATATGAGCTAAAGTCCCCATGGATAACCTTCTAAGAGCATCATCAATAAATTAGCCTTACCTGTATGATAGTAAAGACTCATATCGTAGTCCTTGAGAAGCTCCAACCATCTCCTTTGCCTGAGAGTTTTCTCCTTCTGAGTGAACACATACTGTAGACTTTCATGATCAGAAAAGATGTCTACGTGCACTCCATTCAAATAATTCCGCCATATTTTCAAAGAAAAAACTACTACCAACAACTCTAAATCATGAGTAGGATAATTCCTCTCATGCACCTTAAGCTACCTCGAAGCATAGGCGATTACCATCCCATGCTATATCAAAACATAACTAAGTCCCACCCTAGATGCATCATAATAAACCACAAAACCCTCATTACCTTCAGGCAATGTCAAAATCAGAGTCGAAGATAACTTATCCTTAAGCTTCTCAAAACTCCCTTCATACGCTTATGACCAAGAAAACTTTAACTTTTTCTGAGTTAACTTAGTCAAAGGAGTAGCTATCAAAGAAAAGCTTTCCAAAAACCACCTATAATACCCAGCCAAACCTAAGAAGCTATGAATGTTGATTGGAGTTATGAGTCTAGGCAAACTTTTAAACACAACCACCTTTTAAGGATCCTTTATGATCCCCTCACTAGAAATAATATAAACTAAGAAAGTTATAGCGTTCAACCAAAACTCACACTTAGAGAACTTTGCATACAACTGTTGTTCCTTCAAGGTCTATAACACGACAAAGAGGTGATTCACATGATCCACCCTACTTTTAGAATACACCAGGATGTCATCAATGAAAATAATTACAAAAAGATCCAATAATTGTCTGAAACCCTTTTAATCAAATCCATAAATACTGCCGGGTCATGTAATACCCCAGGAAATTTTTTGTTGAAATTTTGTGCGTAAACGTGTTGGGTTCTATCTTCTAGAATGAACTATAAATTTTTCATGTGTAATTTCTTAGATTATGACCCACCATTGTGTAGAGTATCGAATAATCTTTCCAACGATATGTGGATCATCCAAAACGGACATCCGAGCGACGAGTTATGAACATTCCAATTGAACCGTGAATACTAGTGAACAGTAAAACGTGCAGGAAAAAGTACTGAGGCCTGGCGTATTTTTTCTTCAAATTTAAATGATCATAAATCCTTATACATAATGATTTGTGTGATCTACTATATATCAACGGAAAGCTCTACGAGTCCTCTTTCCAATGAAATTGGTTTCATCCAATTTGTCTATCAAAGCAAAAATTTATGGTCGATCTACTTCAGCCTTGGGTCAAATTTAAATGATCATAACTCCTAGTACACAATGATCTGAGTGAGATACTATATATCAACGGAAAGATATGAGAGTCCTCTTTATAATGAAATTAGTTTCATCCAATTTGGATATCGGAGTAAAATGTTATGGTTGATCTACTTCAGACTATCAAAATAGTCCACCAAAGGACAGATTCGAGAATTTTTTGATTTTTAGGGGCGTTTTGGTAATTCTCCCTCACCCAAAATCCATCCAAACGCTATATTAAAGCCTATTAGAAGTATTATATGTTATATTTCATCAAATTCCCTCAAAAAGAAAACCCTAAGCTCCTACATCCAACTTCAAAAACTCCAAAGTTCACCATTAATTTTGCAAATTTATTCAAGATTCCAAGTTCCTAGTTCAAGAACTCCAAGAACCATCATTCAAAGGCACGATTAATATCTCAAAAATGAGTATCGATCTAAAGTTCATCATTCAAGGTATGTGGAGTTTTTCAATAAGAACTCTCCTTTGTTCTTGTGCCCAAAAGTAATTTTCTTTACAAAGGCATGATTTTTATTTGATTTTTACGAATTTGAAGCATGAACCCATATCTTATGATGATTATTATGAAATCTTGATGTTTATGGTTTTGAAAGATGAATTTACATGTGTGGAAATATAAAGCATGAGTCTTGAACGATATTTATCATGATTTTAATATTTAGGTCGTGAATCCCCATTGAAAATTATGTTTTTTTTGAGATAGTGTATGTTATAAGCATGTTGATGTTGAATATTTGAGATATTTTGATTGATTTGACCTTTTGGTCTTAATGGAGTTGTTTTGAACTCGAGTGTGAAAGAAATCCACAATGTGATTGATTTTGATAGATGGGAAGCATGATGGCTCCCGATGTATATTTATATATTACTACAATTATTTTATTATGGATTGTCTTTGAAATAATCTGAGCTAAGTTTGGGAGAAATCTTTAGCACCGAGTAGGAGGTATAAAGAGACCTTACT